>NC_068307.1:2027500-2327500 GCF_025860055.1 Xyrauchen texanus | reverse complement strand
TTAATTTGATATTGAGCAGATATCTGCCATGTTGACAGCACATGACAATGTGTCATGCAAGTGACTTGAGTTACTACCGCTAATAATAACAAGTTTACTTAATATAGCACTTTCAGCCAATGCTCAAAAATAAAAGTTAATGTAAACCAAACAATATAACAACAAACAATATACTTACTACAGCCAATAATGGAGCCAGAGTTAATAGTATAGTCCAAAGTGAAGGTATCAGCAGGAATATGATTCACACATACAATCCAAACAGAATGTCAAGATGATACAAGAACGTCCATATTAGGAAATGGGGTCAGTATAGATTCCAAAACCACAAGTACTTCTGGGATGATTTTCTTCTCATCACAATTGTACAGAGCGGTTATGAGTTACTGTATACTTTGTCAGTTCAAACCAGTCTGACCATTCTCTGTTGACCTCTCTCATCAACGAGACATTTCCACCAACAGATCACACATGCAATTATCTAATCAGCCAATCATCTGGCTGCACTGGATAAAACCATGCAGATATGGGTCAGGAGCTTCAGTTTATGTTCACAGCAACCATCAGAATGGGGAATGTTTGTATTTATTTATGTGATTTGAACCGTAGCATGATTGTTGGTGCCAGATGGGCTGGTTTGAGTATTTCTGGGATTTTCACACAGAACAGTCTCTAGAATTTACGCCGAATGGTGCCAAAAACAAAACAAAAAAATATCCAGTGAGCGGCAGTTCTGCAGATGGAAACACCTTGTTGATGAGAGAGGTCAACAGAGAATGACCAGACTGGTTAGAACTGACAGTCTAAAGTAACTCCGATAACTGCTCTGTACAATTGTGCTGAAGAATATCATCTCTGAATGCTGTTCTGAGATGAGGGTTGGTGCTGTTTTGGCAGCACGAGGGGCACCTACACAATATTATGCAGGTGGTTTTAATTGTGTGTGTGTGTGTGTATATTATATATACACAGTATATTAGAGCTGTCAAAGTTAAAGCATTAATTAAAAGCACTTACATAAATTCTTATGTTAAAAGTTGTATTTGATCTTTAAAGTTAAAATTGGATAATTTTATACAGAAAAGGTTAGTGATTTTATGTCACTAAAATGTTAACACACATCGTTTTTCTTGCGTCTATTCTTCTGAAACAGTGAGTATTTTTACGTTTCCAGATTGTCCCCATTCACTTCCATTGTAAGTGTCTCACTGTAACACAGATTTTTGTTTTATTTAAATTAGGAACAAGTCAATATAATTTTTTTGCTGTATTTAAATATTATGCCACAAATGAGGCATAAGAGTGGTGGTGGCGGCGTAGTGGGCTAAAGCACATAACTGGTAATCAGAAGGTCGCTGGTTTGATCCCCACAGCCACCACCATTGTGTCCTTGAGCAAGGCACTTAACTCCAGGTTGCTCCGGGGGGATTGTCCCTGTAATAAGTGCACTGTAAGTCGCTTTGTATAAAAAGCACCTGCCAAATGCATAAATGTAAATGCGGTCGATTGAGTTTAACTTAAACTGAACCCAGAATGTTCCTTTAATGTCTTCTACTTCCAGAAGAGCATGGAAACTTCCACCATAAGGCAGTAGACAACTAGTGTACAACACTGTACAACATTTAAAAAACCTTCTGAGAATTGAACCAGTAATCTTCAGTTTACTTGCCCTGAGCCATAAACACTTCACCAGAAATACACTGCTATGGTAGTTTGCAAGATTCAAACCTGTGCCTGGAGACCCTAATGTTGATTTATATCTAGTCCATAAAAGTCCATATATTACATATTGCTGTTTGAGAAACAAAAACTTAAATAATATGCAGCACAAAGACCATATCTTAACTGGAATCTTTATTATCTCCCTTGTATTCACAGTTTGGGGCAGTTCCAGTGGTCTTGCCTTCATTGCAGTCTGCCCAGGCCTCGTCTTCAAGCTCATTTCCACCTGTTCTGCCTCCTCCTCCCCCTGGTCTGGGGGCTTCTGCTCCACTGCCCCCTCCTCCGCCACCGCCCCCACTAGGCTGTGGCTTCATGGCCGGTGTGCCGCCACCCCCTCCTCCTTTGGGGCTTGCATTCTCCTCACCCCAATACATGCTGCCGTTTGGCCTGAAGCCAAAAAAGGAATTCAAGCCCGAGACGTCTATGAAGCGCCTCAACTGGTCCAAGGTAAGAGGGCTGCTCAGCAAAGATGCTTCAGGCCCAAGATAAAGACCTACGTTCTATTCATCTGTGTATCTTTTCATCTTTCTGTTGTGTTCCTTTGAATTCAAGAATCAACTTTACTCTTTTGTTTTTAAACTTTCACTCTCACAACAGGGCAGAATCTTTCTTTGGTGCTGAAACACAATAGCAACACTAGCATAAAAGGACAGATGTTCACTAAGTAACTGTGAAGAAAAATACTTCTGTTTGGTGCCAACCCTCATTAAGAAAATACTTGCTCGAACCCATTCTGTCTCTGTTGTTAAAACTGCCACTCTCTTTTCTGGGCAGATGTTGCCGTACACTCTTATCGTGTGGTGTGGTATTAGTTTATAACATTATGATTAATATTTAATCCCTGTCCCTTTTGCCACTACAATACAGATGTTTATTTTTTAAGAATTCACCACATGCTTCATCTCATCTGAAACCTGTTTGTAATTAGCCATTAGGAGGACACAATAAGGCTCCTATGAGTTTTTTAAACAGCTGCTTGAGAAGCCGACATCATGCAGTATTCATGGCTCCTGACCCAAAACTTTTATCACTCAATAACAAGAGTTTTGCAGCTTAGAAAACCAAAGATGAGACAGCTGGTGCATCATGGTAAACATTTCACCTCATGCCCATCAGATGGGCTGGTTGTTGGACTTAATGTTCATAGTCACTCACACAGTTGGAAACAGCGGTTAATCACTTGCACTGTAATGAGGCGCTACCCTTCAGGCTCATGTTCAGTCCATTCTCAATGCTTGATTTCCTCAAACACGTCCTCATGGAGAACAGTTGAAAAGCTGTTATTGGCTCTGGTATTAGACAGGAGTGTGAGCTCTGTTCATTAGTGCAGACTGTCTCATTGATTAGCCTTTCAGTCTTTATCTCAACAAGAAAACTCCATTAAACTGATCAAACCACAAAGCTCTCCTCTCTCCCCTTGTTACCATGACTTCCTTTCACACCTCCAGACAACATTTTGAAAAGCCTGTAAGAAAGGTGTGTAGCCTTATAGGGATAGTTCACCCCAGCTTGTTCCAAAACCCCTATGCCATTCTTCTGTGGAACGCATAAGGTGTTTTGCAGAATGTTGACAGTGCTCTTTTCCATACAATTTGGGGTTGAATTAACACAACAGTGAAAGTCTGTGTAGCGAATGGTCATACAGTAATTTGGAATTGGACATTTGGAATCGTTGATGTCAAACCAGACTTGATTCTTCTTCATGCACCATAGTTGAATATAGACAAGCATAAACAAATGATTGAGCATCAAAACGTTCTTAAGAAAATTCTTAACTACCATTTTCTTCTTAATTTGTAACTTAAGAAAATATTCAAGTATATAATATGCCCTTTCCCACCTACAGTCCTGTACTTTTCCTTTAGTAACTTTCTAGATGAGAGCTCTTATGAGTAATGCTACACCCGAGGAGACTTTCCCCCTGTTTGCCAAAAGTTATCACTATAGTGACATAATCTAGTATCTACCATTTATCTTCTGTTGTTGTTGTGAAGTGTTATTCAATATAAACAACAACACCACCACCAATAGAGGACACCAGAGTTAAACTTTAGTTAGGGTTGTTTTACATGAGCGTTGGATGCATTCGAAAACGTAGGCAGCTGCCTAATCAGTTAATGGCTTAAATGACAGCGTGTTTGGATGAATGGAACTCAAGTCTCTGAACAGCTTAAAAAGCACCTTATTCGTCATCATACTTCATCCCCTTTGATTTTACTGTGGTCAGTTGTAGCAGTGTCTGCGATATGGCTTTACTTGACAAAACATGACATCCAAATTGAATGGCGCCCAGCTGGCAGAAGATTGTCACGCATAAGAACAATCTTAACGGTTGTTCAAGTAATTTAAAATACACGAGAAGCATTGTGAGAATTCAATATCAGCGATCAGAGACGTTCACATTCAGATGGGATTAGATTTCTCTGAGGACCCTGGAGTTGGCCAAAAAAGCAAGTAGGTAATTTTCTCTGGAATGTTTACGGAGTTTGTGTGAGGAAAAACACAAACTTTATTGTAAAGTGGGTCTGTGAAACACGAATTTCCCAAACATCAAGGAAAACTATAGGGACGAATAGGGCCTGATTGTGAATTTGTGTTTACTCTCCCACTCCCACATTCTGACCTCCCTTGAGGTGTCATGATTATGTCAATCCATAATTTCTCTTCCTGTGTTTTTTTTGTGTGTAGATTTCACCCCAGGAGATGTCCGAGAGCTGTTTTTGGATCGTCGCTAATGAGTATTGTTACGAGAATGAAGACCTGCTCTCCAGACTAGCCGTCACCTTTTGTACACAGAAAACCGGTCAGTCCGTTTTAACAGTTTTACGTGGTAGTTGTGTGTCTTGGCACAATCAAACATTTCAGTAAATGTCCTTTATACTTTCTTAACAGAAATCTATTTGACCTGACACTGCTGTAGAAAAGTTAATATTGAAAACTTTAAACATGGCAGCATAACAGTGATGGGTTTGTGTATACACGGCAGGGCCTTTTGTCAGTAGACAGTATGTTTGAGATGATTATACTTCAGTTTATTTCAGTCTTTTTTCAACATATCTGCAGGATATATTGTAGTGGTCAAACATGAATAGAAAGTTCATGCCAAATGTTGTTGGCATCATTTAAGATAAAAGTTGTGAAAACATACTGTCGCTTTAAGAACTCAAAACTCGAAAAGTCTCTTTCTGAACTTTTACAACTTACTGATTTTAGACAGCTTAATACATATGTATTAACATATTGAACACATGATCATGAAATATACACATCAACAGTGCTTATTCAGTAGTCACTGTATGTAATAAGAGAGTAGGACAGACACATTTATTCCTAAAATTCAGAAGATCCAATGATATATCGATATAGTTTGTTGCATTCCATAACCCGTTTCTTCCATAATGCCATGCCAGTGTTTGCATCTCTCCACTCTCCCTCTCCTTCTGCGTGTGCGTGCAAATTCGGCCCCACTCGCTCACAAGTTCCCTGCAGCATGGAGGGAGACACAGCGCTGGTTCACAATGCCGAAGAAAACTCACCCTGTGTCTCAGTCTGCTCCCTAGCTCCCTATCAGTATATCGTGAACAGTAATTCAGGCACTGGTAAGGGTACTGGTCCATTGAACATTGGTACACTTATGACTCAGTCACCCACGACACGTTAACAAGCTTGCGCATTGTGGCACAGCTGTTATTAATCAGCACCATCACTGTATAAATGACACTATCATTCATTTTCATTGAAAATATTTGAAGATATTCAAAGTACAGTGTTGTAGACCTTTTTCACACTCCGGGTTTTGGAACGTGGAAGTAAACATTTGCAGGGTAAACCTCGACAGCGATGAATGGGAGATAACAGGGAGATAATATTATTTTCACTTACCCATTTGCTCCAAGACAAAAGAAAACAATCCACTATTACGTTTGAATGACTCTCTAGAAGAGTAAGAAACAAATAGAGAGCAGTGGATTAAGACAGTCAAATGGGAGAAGATACCAAATTTACTGTCTCTCAGCAGCTGTAATAGAAACCTCCTTGCAGCTGTGATAATTCCAGGGTAGTATAACAAATATCATAATGTTATACATTTTCTTTCAAAATATATATAAAATAAAATAAAAATATATTTTTAGATTTAAGCTGATTAGGCGGAAACGCATCGTCACAGTCTGTGAAAAAGGTCTATTATAACAGATAAATGGCATAAAGAAATACAAATATATATTAGTGTATTTTAAACCTTCTTTTAACAACTCTTAAATATTTTAAAGATTGTTTCACTTTCATAGTAATTATGAATGAAAGACTTTACAAACAGTGTCTGTTTTTAAGGGGAAATAATGCTTGTATTTTTACACTTGTGCTTGTCATCTAATGACTTGAGACTTCAGAAGACACAAGGATGTTTCCTTGAAGGGAACATAGTGAGCAAAGATGCTCCCTGGATTTCACAGAGCATTGTGGGGTTTGTTTAGGGTGCAAACACAAACTGCAGTTTGAAAGGTGTGTTAAACTTCGTGCTGCTGCTGTAAACCCGGCCGAGAAGCCTTCGTAGCCTGAAAAGTCTTCTGCTCCAAAAGAAAGCACGTTGCAAGCTTCATTTACCATCTCACATGTGGCTTTGACTTCCAACTGAACAATTAGTTTCATTTTGTAGACAATACAGAGATATGTTTTGTTTTTTCGCATTCAGTCTAAAAATACAGAGATAAGATTTTTGGTCCATATCTTCCAGCCCTACTGTTAACCACCTGTTGCTCTGTGCGTCCTTCTAAAGGATCCCAACATTAACAACAGAAAAAGCCCATTGAAATTCATGAATCAAATCTGATACGACAGGCTTTTGAGGTATATCTCTCAATCAACATTACATTACATTCATGCCCACCACAAAAAAAATAAATAAATAAAAAAAAAAAATATGGAGCTTTCAAAATTCTGACTTATACATTTAATACGATATATTTAAAGTGTGAATTATGTTTGAGTATTTTCACATATACAGCCTGCTCTGTCTCTCATTACATTTACGTTACAAGCTTTTAAGATGTCATCTTACCATAAGTTTCTGAGACCCATTTTTTTTTATTTTTTTTTTTTATACAATTTCCCTTTTTTGTCAATATAGTATTTGGTGCATAAAATACATATAAAAATTGTTTATTTAAAAATATTTTATTCATATTTTATTTGATGTGCTGAATTGAACTGAAACATTTAAATCTATATTTATAGACCAAGGAGGGGAAGTTGTCACGGCCAAACTCTCAAACATTTGGTGTCTCCGAAAAGCCCAAAGAGTCCTCTGATAATACCCCAATATTTAACACTGTAGCATGTACGGGCTATGAGAAGCTTCAGTAACAAATGTCCTACGCAAAAATGAATTGCTGGGCCTCAGGAGGATAATGACATTTAAAGCCTAATGTATCTAATATGATACATAAATTGTACAATTATTTTGAAGTGAACCTTTGAGTAAAAAATAAAGAGATAATTGTTTATTAGGTTACCTCCAAATCTTGTTGTTTATCGAGGTTACTATACTCCTGAACTTTTATCAAGTGGCGATGGTTGCACCTGGGATTTATTTTTTTATGGGAGTGTGTATTACATAAATCACAGTGGGTCATCAAATACTTAAATATAATTAATTCATAGAAGTGGTCACCACCATCTCTAAATCCATGACTAATTATTTCTAGGTTATTTCATGACTAGGTAATTTTTTGTGTGCATATTGTAAACATCTGCAACATTTAGTGTTTTTGTCCTAAGCATTGGTAATATGTGACTCTTACTCTCAACCCACACAAGTACACTGGCTAAACTGAAGGGAGTTGGACGCATCCGAAATTAGTTTTGCACTTATTTAGTCATTTAAACCGTGTTGCAGCCACAAGATAATTAAGATCTCTTTTTCTTTCTCAACTCCTCTTCTAATGATTTATTCACATTCAGCTTGTTTTGAATTGTTCGGGCATGTTGCTTTACTACAATTTTTTCAGTTATTAATTTCTTCATTGTATACCTGTCACTACGGAGCGCTGTATGCAGATAACACACGCACACACACACACACATTTTCTCTCTCTCTCTCTCAATTCAATTTTCAATTTAAAAGTACTTTATTGGCATGAATGTGTTTACATACAAAAGCATTAATACACAAAACAGATAATGGCAAGACAAATAATAATAATAAATAATAACACATTCTCTCTCTCACACGCACACTCTCTCTCTCTCTCTCTCACACGCTCTCTCACACACACAGGCAGTCTCTCTCTCTCACACACAGGCAGTCTCTCTCTCACACACAGGCAGTCTCTCTCTCACACACAGGCAGTCTCTCTCTCACACACACGCACGCAGTCTCAATCTCTCACACACGCACGCAGTCTCAATCTCTCTCTCTCTCACACACACACACACACACACACACACACATAGTTTCTCTCTCTTACACACACAGTTTCTCTCACGCATTTTCTCTCTCTCACACACACACACACACACACACTCACACACACACAGTTTAAGATGTCTAGGTTCAATAGGGCAAATGTTGAAAATGTGTTTAACGTGCTTGTCAGTTTTTGTTTGAATTTATAGTGTGTTTGAGGAGGTGCGGCAGATATTATAAACCCCTTACAAAACATCCTTTAATTATGTAAACATGCATAAACTGTCAGGTAAGCAAAGTTCGTCCTCCTCATCTTTATTTCCTCATCTGCTTTGTTGTTCTGTCTTTTGATTGTCTCTTTGTTGTCAAGTTTAAGGACTTTAAGTTTGCTTCAAACTTACTAAAATCATTGGAGAGTTTTATATACATTTATAAGAGAAGATTTTAAAGTAACATTTTATTCATTTTTCATTATTCAGTGTCATTTTATTCTGGTTAATGCGATTTCAATTAGTTTCCACTGAGACAACCAATGATCTATTGTGTATTGTATGTCATATATTTTCGTACTCCGTAAATACTTTTGTTTTTATTTGAATTTTTAGTGTGACTTGGTGAACAGTACATGATTTAGCCGTTCCCTTCATATACACATTTGAATGGCTTTCATACAATCTAGTGGAGAAATAATGCCTTTGGATCAAGGGGTCAACTAGTCGGCCCAAAAAAAGAGTTGACCATGCTTTGGCAAAAAGGCCTACAGCCAAATCCAGCCCTGCACATAGTATAATGCTGTTCAGTTGTTATTTTGTAGTCTAATAAGAGTGTTAACTTCTATACTGAATATTGACCGATTTAGAGAGAGATCCAAACAGCCCAATGAAAGATTTTAAAAGGAAAAACCTCTCTTTTTACAAGTTCTGATACATGTAAGGTGTCTTAATTTAAGTGTTCCACTCACCAGAATGTAAATTTAACCATTTCTTATTGTATGAAAACTTTACTTGGTTGCTCCTCATATACAATGTGGGGATGGCCCAATGTGTCCCCTGAGTGTGGAGTCTCTCTCTGTGGAGTGTGGAGTGGTGTTGGTGTAGTGGTCTAAGAACATAACTGCAAATCTTCTAATGAGAAGGACGCTGAGCCCCACAGCCACCACCATTGTGTCCTTGAGCAAGGCACTTAACTCCAGGTTGCTCCGGGGGATTGTCCCTGTAATAAGGGCTGTGTAAGTCACTTTGGATAAAAGCATCTGCCAAATGCATAAATGTAAATGAGTGAACCACTTTGCCCACACCTGGACTATTGCATTTGCAGCCACATCACCCTATAGCTCAAGACCGGTTGCCCTCAAGCAGGGTTGAGCCTGGTCAGTACCTAGATGGGAGACCTCCTGTGGAAAACTAAGGTTGCTGCTGGAAGAGGTGTTAGGGAGGTCAGCAGGGGGTGCTCACTTTGTAATCTGTATGGGTCCCAATGCCCCAGTATAGTGACTGGTGACACTATTCTGTAATAAGGCACCGCTCTTCGGATGAGACGTTAAACCGAAGCCCTGAAACTCTGTAGTACCAGGGCACTTCTCGTAAAGAGTAGGGGTGGAACCCCTGTGGCCTGGCCAAATTCCTCCCATTGCCCCTTCCCAATCATTGCCACCTAATAATCACCATCCATTAATTGGCTCTACTATAACTCTACTGTCTCCTCTCCACCAATAGCTGGTGTGTTGGTGCTTGTGCACTATGGCTGCCATTGCATAATCCAGGTGGATGCTGCACACTGGTGGTTGTTGAGGAAAGTTCACTGTGAAAATTACTTTGAGTGTAGTGTCAGAAAAGTGCTATATAAATGTAATGTTCATTCATTCATAGTCAGTTCTTGAGATTAGTTTGATTGCAGCTGTAATGTTTTTAGACAGTTTTAGACAATGTCAGCATTCTTAATGTCTCTACAAAATATTGTCACTCCGTTTAAAGCACATCCACTTCCATCGTGAAAGCACCACTTGTGTAACAAATTGACCAACTGACTACAAATTCAAGACCATCAAAGTGGCCTTCTGTTAGCAATATTCCAGTTGTTATGCTTGATAGAATATTTTTGTGATAACTATGATAGTTTTGTGCCATTTGTTGAAAATTCCTTATTATCTGATCATGTCTGTTGGGCACTACCCTAAACCAAATTGAATATATAGGGTTTCCTTATGTCCGACTGGTCGTTTAGACCAGTGTTTCCCAACCTTTTTTGCCGTAAGTACCCCCACAGCAATTTTAGTAAGGCTGAAGTACCCTTCATCAACACAAAAAGATGTGTACCAAAGACTATATCATTTGACATCATCTTTAATACTGATTATTATTACTGAATATCATCATTTACATTTCAGGTATATTTTTAGTTATAATGTTCATTTTGCTTGCATAAATTGTATCTTGGCAAATGCTGGTAATTGTAGAGGACCTTCTAACTGTGTAGATTACAACAAATACATTTTACAAATTGTATTCTATCAGTTTTTCATAATTTGTCACATTGTAGGTTTTTAAAAATGTACAGAATAAATATGATGTTTTGAATGTGCATATGTTATATTCTGTGCATGTATTTATTACATTTAATATTTTTTACATAGTTTGTTCAGTTTATAGCGATTTACATTGATATGTAGAACAATATATAAATTGGTACTGTCTCTTTAAGAGGACTGCCAGTGAGCGCATATTCATGAGAACATGTGTTTCTTTAGCACATACCTACCAAGTTTTGAATTGTTTCTTTTTTGTTGTTTTTCTTTAAATAAATTATAATAATGTAAAAAAAAAATACAGAGACATCATTCAATGACAAATAGATTGCGTGGATCTCATATTTGTAAACGCATTACATAAGTCAAACTAAACCTTTACTCTCGACACAGTGAAAAGATATCTGTGCCAAACTTTGTCAATATTTGGATTGTTCCAATAAAGATAGCGATTAATTGGAAAATCTATATTTTTACCCATCCCTAATTTTATTTTTATTTTAAGCCACTCTTGTGATTTTGTTAGGTTCTGTACAGAAAAATCGACTACTTTCCCCCGATACCCCCAGTTGTGAATCTCCAGTTTAAACAACCCACCGTCTAGTCGATTTTGAAAGTTATTTTGCAAATCCCTAATGAAAACATTGACATTTTTGGCCTTGGTGACGTGGGTCTGACAATGAGAATGGCAGATGTTGTCAATGAGTTCATTTATTGTGTTACTGGCTGCAAGGACTCCACCAAATTGATGGTTAGAGATTGGCACTCACAGGAAGTAGAATCACCAATGGGTCCACTTTGCGCAAGTTTGATCGGCTTTGACTTGATGAACCAAAGCTTTTCTAATGGCTCTGTCTAGGATCGAGTACTTGGATGGGCATTATTACACAGTGGCTCTTTTTGTTAACCTGAAGCAGGATTTGGTGCTGTCAGTCATATGTTCTTCAGGCCTTGAAAAATGAAGTCAACCTGTCAGATTCTACTCTACTTCAGGATGAGCACGCCATGTTCCCCGACATGATTACAGAAACTTTGACTGACAGAATCCAGATTTCCTCTCAAAGAACCATGTACTCGACATTGTGGGTCACCCAGGGGCCCATCAGGACTTTTCGCACATCTCACTCACAGATGGACTCTTCCTGTCCGTCTGCTTTTACTCAAGTGTCCTTGGGAACTGCAGCGAGTGCTTTTGTATTTGCTTTATTTATTCATTGCATTTTTTTATGGGGCAGAAGCTAATGTTTGGAATCATCCAAGCTGCTTTATCATGTGAGAACGGCATCCGACAAAGACGTTGTAATGCTCCACCACTTGATGGTCTTCCTCCAGTCTCTCAAGCTCTCTTAATTTCCCTTAAGTGCACCAACATCTGGAGCGCAATTAAACATTAAACAGAGGAATCTAAACTTCTTTGCTGAAATATTTATTTTCACATCTGCTGTTCATTGTTCTCAACCGTAATTGTGCTTGTTATTGAACTGATGCTTGATTTTTCAGTCTGAAATCTGAGTCTTGCGGAGAACAATCACCAGGAGCGCCTTATCAGAGTTTTGCCCTGCCTGACTTTCATCAGACCTCTATCAAGGTGATTTAGGCTTTTGTTGGACCATTGAGTGATTTGCTGGAAAAGAGCCCACACACATAAAACATGCCCTGATACTCAGGTCTGCAATTTCACACATCTTGTGAAGCTAAAATTATCCATCAGTCATACAGCTCCTTGGCTTCCTCACTGCTGTTGTCAGTTTGAGTACTCATTCAGTACACATAGTACTAAGTAGTCTAAGTAGAGGAGTATATGGATGAATCCACACAGTGAAAAGTACGAGACAAATTATATTCAATTATCACTGATGTGTGCTGAGCAGATTTTGGAGCACAAACCCACATAAATTCATGAGGATAAATTATTTGTGCTTTCCTGACACTTTTCACTCTTTAAAGAGGTCATATCGTGAGAAATAAAATGGTCCTTGGTCTTTTGAAATAAGAGTTAAAAGTACTGTGAAAACATATTTTAATTTACAGAACTGAAAATGCCCTACAAATCATTATAGCATTTCTTCTCAGTCACAGTGAGAGGTGATAAGACTATTTAGCAGAGATGGGCCACTTCTATTAAAATGAATGGGACAAATTGGAACACCCAATTTACAGGAAATGTATTGCGGCCCATGTTACTACACAGTAGGAGAACTTATGAGAAAAGTAAAAGTAGCATTATGCGTTTTACATTTTTTGTATTTTTTAATCCACCTTTTTTTCCTGAACGCAGAAGTGTTCTGCGATTCATAACAGATGGCGGTGTCTGTGATATCTGTGATAAACTGTCAGCCCTCATTCCCAAATGAACATGTATAACATCAGCATGGACACCTACAGTACGTTTGCTCGAATATACAATAATGTAAAAAACTTTATCAATTCATTTATGTATTGATTCAGGTCTTACATTAATTTACATACAGAAGGCAATAGTAAATAGTGTAGAGAATCATTGTGAGTTTGAGCCGTCATGTGCAGTTCTGTTTACTTACACTAATGTTATCAGGTGTGTAATCGCCATCGAATGACACATTTCTATTCAAGTGACTGATAATCGTTTGGCTCTATTCTGATTCACAGTGTTCAGTTTTCAATCAAATTACTGTGCAATTTAATGATTTCTCGTACAATAAAAGATAATATAAAGATGCTTCAAAATGCCACTCTTCTTTCAAGCCCATGTAAGAAAATGATAAATTCAGCGTAAGGTCAGTTAGAATCATCATGGCGGCGCCTAGAGGTTAGTCAAGAAAACTTTGGCTTGCAAACCAAGGGAAAACAAAGTTAGCTATGAACAGTTTTATTTATTATTTATTTGTCTTTTATTGGCTGAACTTCTCATTTTTACTTGTCAAATGGACATAGCACACAAAGCTTTTTTTCATGTTTGTAAAATATTATATTTAAATATTGCATCACATTATTCAACTGTTATACAATGGAGAAAACAGAAAATCCTACATACAAAAAGGAAACAAGTAATTTGATATGAAAAAGTAAATGCATGCAAACCAAAACACTATTATTTACAATGCTGAAAACGTGTTTAAGAAGGCAAACAGGCATTGCAGAAACTTTTTCATTATAAATTTGACACTTTCTTTATTTGAAAAGGCTTCTGTTTGTTTGAGTATTCAGTTTTCTTCTTTCTCTGAAATAATAGCAAAAAGGAGAGTGCGCAAGTACTTTTTAATGATGTGGCTTTGCTGCTTTTAATGGCTGGTTATTTGTTGTGGATGTTGTGAGCTTGATGTGATCGTGTGTCTCTTGTCAGATGGCCTGTACCGCTGCCCCATCGACTGGAATGAGATAGGGAGCAGGTGTTGTGTTTGCGAGAGTGTTCACTGTGTGTGACTTTGTATGTATGTCATCTGTCTCACCTGCTTTGTGTGTGTTTGAGAGAGTGTGAGCACAGGTGCTGTAGCCTATGTGAGTAGATAATATCTGCAAGGGACAAATCTGTTCTCCACCCACCCCTCCAGATGTGGCCCTGTCCCCTGGGAGCAGATGCTGAAGCTGGGTTGCTGTGGCGAACGGCTGGCTGCATGCCTCAGGGGAATATTTTTCTGGTAGTACTGTTCAAAAACTGTCATAATGTAATCTGAAACAAAGCCACCAGTAGGTGGGAAGTGATATGTTTTTTGTAATATGACCCCTTGTTCACTTGTTGCCAAATTACTCTGAATGTAATGCTGTGAAGTAGGTTTAGCTTCTAAGTTTGTATCATTGGTCCAGAACCTTCACTGGATTTTATGGTATAAAGGTAATGAGTTGGTTTAGACTATAATAAATAGTTGAATCCAAGTCTGGAGTCCTTTATGGCATAGTCTTAAATGTGATTTTATTTTTTGGTAAAGTAGATACATTTTATTCTGCACATATTTTGTCTTTCATTCTTGTCTCTGTTTTTGTGTAAATGTGTATGTGTGACTAGGTTGTTATTTTTCTAACTATATGTTGTCAACTCTAAACTGAATCTTGGCAGGATATATAATCTAAGGTCATAAAGTCTTAAATAGTTTAAATGAAATGACAAAAGTCTTAATTATCATTTAAAAGTGTCTTAAATTTCTGAATGACTTCAGCCAGGTCTACTAAGCAACCAACTTGTCCCGGTTGCATGGGAGGGTAGAATCACATATAATGTGGTTCTTGCTCTCTGTGGGGTGCGTGGTGAGTTGTTCATGGATGCCATGTACAATGGCGTGAAGCCTCCACACGCGCTACGTCTCTGTGGTAACATGCTCATCAAGCCACGTGACGAGATGTGCTGATTGACAATCTCGGACATGGAGGCAACTGAGATTCGTCCTCCACCACCCAGATTGAGGCGAGTCACTACGCCACCACGAGGACTTAAAACACATTGGGGAGGAAAAAAATAAAGTCTTAAATTTGGGGGCAGAAAGAATCGTGATATGACCTAATGTTATTATCAAACTTCAAAATACAATCTAATTAAATAAATTAATGTGTTGCATCTTTCAGAGTGAAAACATGACTTGTATTTTCTCCAAGCATGCGGGTGCTTGTGAGTGTTTTCAGCTGTTGCTGAGCAGGTCACAATCATAAAGCCATCTCGAAAATAGATGACAAGCGATCATTAATCATCATCTGCTGATGATGATGATGATGTAGTGTTGATGAAATATGACGATGTTTACTTTTAATTGTTTATACCGTAATACAATTAAACATAATTCTTGGTTATGGGTGGATATGTTGCACTATAAACTGCATCTGGAATTTAATCCAATTTGGGCTCTTGTAGCCTCTGTCTGGCCCTTCCCATCACAGGAAGATGAGGAACATTTAATATAGGCTTCCAATTTTAAAGGGTAACTAAACACCTGCTCAGAGTCTGACTCCACCCACTAGAAATATTTGAAAATGCTGGAAAAGTGGGCAGACCCCGGCGGGGATAGAGGGAACGAACCGAGTGCGGGGCTGAGCGGGGGGGGCACCTGAGACTCGTAGTGACGGATTAATTGACAGCTGCTGTCAGACTCTGTTATTATTATTCCTCACACGGTTGCAAGACGACATGTACATGAATCTGGCGTGGTGAGCTGGAACCTGCTTACGTCAGCTGTCACCGCTTACGTCACGAAGTACCGCAACAGCCAATAGGTAAATTCAACTGCAGTAGCCACCGTTCAACCTGAAGAGGGCAGCAATCAGACGTTTTTACACCATATATTGTAGAATTAAAACACTTTATACACAAATGTCAAAAAAATTACTTGAATCAATGACCAGTACTAATAAAGCCCCATGCTTACAGATCATTAACTAAAAAAAGTTGGTTTAGGGTTTAGTTACCCTTTAAAAACTATTGTCAGATTTATTACCTTTCAACACATTATCATATCAGCAAAATCCAAAATTGGTCGACCTCTTATTTGTATTTATATAACAGTACATAAACCAGTTTTAATGTGATACACCGATCAGCCACAACATTAAAACCACCCGCCTAATATTGTGTAGGTCCCCCTCTTGCCACCAAACCGACGCCAACGTGCATCTCAGAACAGCATTCAAAGATGATATTCTTCTCACCTCAATTGTACAGAGTGGTTATCTGAGTTACTGTAGACTTTGTCAGTTCTAACCAGTCTGGTCATTTTCTGTTGACCTCTCTCATCAACAAGTGTTTCCATCTGCAGAACTGGATGTTTTTGGGCACCATTCTGAGTAAATTCTAGAGTCTATTGTGTGTGTGAAAATCCCAGTAGATCAGCAGTATCAGAAATACTCAGAGAAAAAAAAAAAGTGAGCAATGGGCAAAAATTACAAAGACTATTTTGATGTAATATTTTATGTATGTTAAATGACATTAGCATTTCCACCAATTTAGGCATAGAACAGTGCACACATGCAGAGACACTCCTTCATAAATAGCAGACGGTCGCAGGTCAGTCGTAGATTTAAATGCATTAGAGAAGGAGATGCAGGTATTTATACTCTCTGCATGACTGGAAGAGAGACTGTTGTGTTTCTCTCTGTCAAGATCCAGAATATAGATAATGTTTGTAACACTGACTTGGTTATTTCAAGTATGTTGTGTGTGTTTGGTTATTGTTGTTTTGCACAAAGCTCCATTTCCTAGATCAGAGAGATGATGCATGTCTTTTTCTTTCATCATACCTCTATTCTTAAAGCCGATATATACACTCACCTAAAGGATTATTAGGAACACCATACTAATACTGTGTTTGACCCCCTTTCGCCTTCAGAACTGCCTTAATTCTACGTGGCATTGATTCAACAAGGTGCTGAAAGCATTCTTTAGAAATGTTGGCCCATATTGATAGGATAGCATCTTGCAGTTGATGGAGATTTGTGGGATGCACATCCAGGGCACGAAGCTCCCGTTCCACCACATCCCAAAGATGCTCTATTGGGTTGAGATCTGGTGACTGTGGGGGCCATTTTAGTACAGTGAACTCATTGTCATGTTCAAGAAACCAATTTGAAATGATTCAAGCTTTGTGACATGGTGCATTATCCTGCTGGAAGTAGCCATCAGAGGATGGGTACATGGTGGCCATAAAGGGATGGACATGGTCAGAAACAATGCTCAGGTAGGCCGTGGCATTTAAACGATGCCCAATTGGCACTAAGGGGCCTAAAGTGTGCCAAGAAAACATCCCCCACACCATTACACCACCACCACCAGCCTGCACAGTGGTAACAAGGCATGATGGATCCATGTTCTCATTCTGTTTACGCCAAATTCTGACTCTACCATCTGAATGTCTCAACAGAAATCGAGACTCATCAGACCAGGCAACATTTTTCCAGTCTTCAACTGTCCAATTTTGGTGAGCTCTTGCAAATTGTAGCCTCTTTTTCCTATTTGTAGTGGAGATGAGTGGTACCCGCTGGGGTCTTCTGCTGTTGTAGCCCATCCGCCTCAAGGTTGTGCGTGTTGTGGCTTCACAAATGCTTTGCTGCATACCTCGGTTGTAACGAGTGGTTATTTCAGGCAAAGTTGCTCTTCTATCAGCTTGAATCAGTCGGCCCATTCTCCTCTGACCTCTAGCATCAACAAGGCATTTTCAGCCCACAGGACGGCCGCATACTGGATGTTTTTCCCTTTTCACACCATTCTTTGTAAACCCTAGAAATGGTTGTGCGTGAAAATCCCAGTAACTGAGCAGATTGTGAAATACTCAGACCGACCCGTCTGGCACCAACAACCATGCCACGCTCAATTTCTTAAATCACCTTTCTTTCCCATTCTGACATTCAGTTTGGAGTTCAGGAGATTGTCTTGACCAGGACCACACCCCTAAATGCATTGAAGCAACTGCCATGTGATTGGTTGATTAGATAATTGCATTATTGAGAAATTGAACAGGTGTTCCTAATAATCCTTTAGGTGAGTGTATATACATATTATGTTTTGCACGGAGAGAAAATAAACCAGCATATACTGAATGCTTACTCTGAGTCGCTTAATTATACACACATATTTTGGCAAACTTTTGACCCTTATCAAATGAAATAATACCTATCTGCTTGACCAGCACAAAATGGGTGTCGTTTAAAAGCTTACAGCTGATGCATTATATTTCTGCAACACTAGTGCCACAGCTTTCTGAATACTCCCCTCGTCTGCTGTTGTTTATGCCGTCGATAGTCCCGCCCCCAACACACGACATTGGTTGAGTAACGTTGTATGTGCGAGTAAGCGGGTTGCTCAAAAGAAACAAAATTTGTTTTATTTCACCACAGAAATGCAGTGTTTACATTTGGAGAAAATGCCTATGAGTAACTTGCGTAGTTGTCTCTGCATATTAAGCTGGGATCAAAGACCGTATTTTAAATCTGAAAAAGTTACATACTTGAGCTTTAAAGGCTGGACTTTTCAATGCATATAGGCAATTTAAAGAAATCTGAACATGTGCCTTTTAAATGTTTGACAAATTTGAATTGTTCTGTTTTCCTAATTTATTAAATATGATTGTTTACAGCATACTGTGAAAGTTCTTGAGTAGAGTACAACTATTATTGTGGCACGTACCAAACATATATCAAATAAAACCCTAGAGAAAGAAAAAAAGCGGAGTTCTTTTTTCCTTCGATCTTTGCTTGTAACTTCATAAACTAAATATGTTTAAAATTAACAGCAGATGTTCCTGTTAAAACAATGCTCCCTAGTCCATATACAGTGTTATGTGATGCATATATCTTCAAATAATTTCAGATAAAATGTGCTACCTTAGATATGTTTTTTTTTTGTCTCTAGAAACAAGCTGTTTTGGTCTGTGCTGACGCAACACGTTGTTACATTTTCGTAGAGATACATGAAAGGCTATGACATAATTGCACTAGCTACAAAAGTATATATTAGATCAAAAGGATATCAAATAAAATATTGATCAAGATATGACATAGCCCAAATTATTTGTCAGTCATTAATTCCCTTCATTTGTGCGTCTTTGCCTGTGCAGTCAAAAATATTCTTAAGTATGAAAACAGGTTTCTCACTCTCTTCCATTCTTCATCCTTTTCTTACTGTCAATTATTAATGTTTTTACACCTTTACACTCAACACCCACATGTTGTTGTTCATTTGCATCAATCTCCACGTCTCTCTCTCTCTCTCTCTCTCTCTCTATCCACATCTCTATCTCTCTCTCTATCCACATCTCTATCTCACTATCATAGTCATTCCTTCTGTCTTAGGCTTACTGGCTGAGGGTTCATTGCTAATGCATTTTGAAGAGGCACATGATTGTACATTGCCTTTATATAGACACACTCGCACACACCTGGGTTTCTGAAAGACTGTAATTACAGTATTTTGCTTTGGAAACTGGTAGAAGACTCTGTTACATTAATGGAATAGTTTACCCCAAGATAAAAATTCTGTCATTTGATTATTCTCTAGGCTTTGAGCACAGAACGGACCAGAATACGTACCAGTCATCATGCAGGAGGGAATTAAATAATGCATCACAAATAATATTATATTAAAATATATTGTATAACTTTCCTGCAACAATAAAATACTCAGCTTTGAATAATGTATTCTTTGTATTGAGCCAAGAGTTCAGCGTGTGATGTTTTTCGATCTTCAGTTGTTTATGCGTCCTCTTGCCATATTCGCGGTTCAGAGTTCAAACACGGTTCAAAGTTGTACTTGAATAGGAGTGAATGTAGCGCAAAGTGTAGTTTAACCAGCCCTTTATTTAGCTCCTTGCTCATATATCTTTCTTCCTAGAAGCGTGTTCCTTCTCCTGTTTACATCACCCAAATCAAATAAAGACACGTCAGAACCATTAAGTTTTGATTCTATTGAAATTTTTGGCATTTTGTTTGCTGTGAATGTGAGTTGTTCAATGATTAATAACTAGGAGTGAAAAACAACTTAAATTTTTGTGTGGGTGCATGTGTGGAATAAAATAAACCTTAATTGCCTTGGATTTGAGTGAGCTGTCCCATCAATTAATAAGTTATGACTGCTCTCGAAAGTCAATTACAGATCACTCAAACACCTGATCCAACCTCCCAGACCATATGATATCTGCCCCAGTACCACTCCACTGCAGATTAACCAGCATCCCCGAAAATTCATAAGAGAGTAGTGCAGACAGTAGATGAGTCTGGGTGAAATCTTATGATCTGGTTTAAGTTAAAAGGTGTTTTACATTGCTCTCTGTTTTGGCCTTCGGTCCACACTGAGACAGCAATTTTGTCCGCGAAAACTGAGCAATTTGAAAACGCTGTTTTCGCGTTGTACTGTGGACTGTGGCGCATATTTGCTAGGGAGGGTAGTTACATGGGGTAACCTCCTCGTGGTCACTATAATGTGGTTCTTGCATTTTTAGTCATGTGATCCATCCAACCAAAACCAAAAAAATCAAGATGGAGGCCGGCCTGTGTTATAGTGGTGCTGTTGTGCCTGATGCTCACTTTGTTAAAAAATAAATGTCACTTTGTACAACCTTCACGTTGCATTCCTTCAAAGGTGAAGTAAAGTTTACTCTGAATTGGTGTCCGGTGACGCAACACGAGAACAATTGCGTTTCAGACCGTACATGCAGTGGGGATTTTCCGCATGCGCAGTGACACGATTTAAGCATTTTCATACGTTTCAGTGTGGACGAGCAACTTTTGGAAAACGCTTGTAAACGTTTGTGTGGACAGTATTTTAAAATGAAAACGCAATTTTCAAATGTATCTGAATTAATGTAGACATTGATATAGCCTAGAGAATTTGGACTGAAATGCTTGTAACAGGGTTCATATGGTCATGGAAAACCTAGAAATATCAGGGTTTTACATTTGTTTTTTTTTTTGGCTTAGAAAAGTCATGGAAATTCACAATACATTGAAAGCCATGTACATATATATATATACACACAGTATATATATATATTTACATTTACATTTATTCATTTGGCAGACGCTTTTATCCAAAGCAACTTACAAAAGAGGAAGAACATCAGCGAATCATCTTAGGGAGACAGTGGTACAAAAAGTGCCATATTACAAAGTTTCACTATCATCAGAATAGTACACCAAACAGATCTGAGTGCAACAAGAAATGTAAAAAATTTTTTTTAGTGACCGGTTAAGTGCTTTTGGAAAAGATGTGTTTTTAGCCGCTTTTTGAAGATAGAGAGTGAGTTAGCTTCCCGGATTGAGTTGGGAAGGTCATTCCACCACCGTGGTATGATGAAACTGAAAGCCATATATATGGCTTTATCATATTAGTATATGGCTTTATCATATTAGTAGACAGGATGTTAAGCAAACAAAGGTTTTAGACGTGTTTTAAAGGTGTTGTGAACGATTTAAGCCATTATGGTACTTCCACGAAACTCAGCCATTGAATTAGACACGCCCCTCTTTCCAAAACACTGCCCTCTAAAGAGCTTATTGAGGTAGAAACCAAACAGTAGAGCAGAAGTGCCTTTTCTCACGGTCTCAAACACAGCCATAGCAAAATTGTGCCCTTGACTGACTATGGTTATGAGCCTGATTATGACATTAAACCTCATTATTCCACTTTAACTACTGCACTATGATAAAGTGCAAAATTATTGACATCCAGAAAGCATGTCAATGTCTTCTGATTGTTGTATTCTTTTTAAAGCATGTAGCTTATATACTTTATATGTATCTTTGAGTATATTTTATTTCCAATTCTGCTTTTTTTTCCTCAACAGAATTGCTTGGATCTACTCATATATTTACAAAAGTTTCATGAATGAGGTCCAATTTGTCTAGAAACCTCCTGTTGCTGTATTCATGCGCGTTCATCTTTACTGGATTTAGTGAGGCGCCTGCTTTTTGTTTCATGTGAAGGATACTTTTGTGTACTTAATACTGTGTGTGAGAGAGAGTAGAGAGAAACTTTTGATTAGGGTCTATAATGATGGACACAAGTGCAGTGCGTGGGTAGGCGAGTGTGGAAGGATAAAGGACTGTATTAGTTGTTGCGTAGTTTTTGTTCCATTAGAGAAAAAGGAAAAGAAACTAAAGAGAGTAAAAGAGGCTTTAACACTTGTAGGCTGATTGACCTTATCCTATATGTGATTTGACCCCACTACACATGTAACACTGTCACAACAGTAAGTGAATTGCTTCTACTACTGAATGATGTAATGCAATTTTATGTGTAAAAAAAAATATATATATATATTTGTAAAAAGCAAATTTATGTAGCTAATGAAAAAGGGCCTGAAAATCACACAATTGTAATTATTCCTGCAAGTTTCACATTCACAGCGAGGGAAATTCCAGTACACTTATATTCACTTTACTGTGCAGCTGCAAATTATTAAACCGATAGATACAGATGAACAAATCAAATCAATAAACTTGTATTTGTATCAAACTGTAACTCCAGAAGATGTGCAAGTAAATCTGCTCTATTTCTCCCTCTATTTCACATGCAGATGTCAGCAACTCGTTGAGCACTTGTTGAGATCAGTGTGAGTTTGTGCAGTGAGGGAGCGCTTTGTCTAATAGTTACTGAACTTAAGATGTTACATATGTATATACATATAAATTGACATGCAAACGGTGTTATACTGCAGCCCAGTTAGCGAGCCACGGGATAAAACTGAGATGAGAATCTGGCTATAAAAATGCACAAATGGGCTCTTGCTTTTCGCACTCTTTAGCAGTTCGGTGTTGTGCTCATGCACCTAGTTACATGACCGTTTGGTCCTTTTGTTCAAAATTTACTGTCTTAGTAAGTAACACTGTCTTTCCCTGTGCTATTGCCTACTTACCTGCCCATCGGTTCATCTCACTTCTGCATCTGTCCTCAACAGCGAAGTTAATAATTTCAGAGAGAACACAAAATAATGTAACCAAATGATGCAATGTAGTTAATAATAATAATAATAATAACAAAAATAATATCTGGATAAATAGCCTTGATAATACATTAATAATACAATAATAATTTTATTTTAACCACTGTTAGTGTATGAATCAAATCTAATTTATGTTTGCATTGTTTTATTTAATTGGCATGGAGTTGCTAATTATTATTTATTTTTTAAGCTCCTCATTCCAAATCTGGATAAATGCTGTCATCTCTTTGTCGGTGCATTAGTTTTGTAATTTGTTAATTTAATAGCCAAAATGTTTGTAAATATGTGCATGAGGAAAAAGTTGTTTCAGATCATGCAATTTTGTAATTATTGAAACATGCAATTTTTCAAATGTAATTATTTTTTTAAATGGTTACGTAAAAGGATGACAGGGTCATTTTATAAGGTTATTGTAGAAAAAAGATTGCCTTTTTTAAGTAAAAAATGCCCCTGGAAATCAAATATTGCCCCTTCCTGGTTCCATCTGACCTATACAGGAATTGAGAAAAGTGGCACCCCGTGATATTTAGGCGAGTTTGAGGTTTAGTGTTACAAGTTTTATCCTCAATCCTTGATGTTATAAAATTGCAGATGTGTTTGAAATTAGCATGAAATTGTGCACCGTTTTCTGAAGTAGTTCTTTTGAGTAAGCTTATTGTAATTTGTTTCTCAAAAAAGCATCTTGCTGTCTCAAAATTATTTTCATAAGTTGACACATTTTGCCCTGTAACGACTACCCCTATATCTACACGTTATCATTATAACCCTTCTTAGGAGCCTTTTACCCCAAGGGCTTAGGGCCTTTTATCCCAATATTTTTTGGCATTTTACCCAAAGGTTTAGTTCTTTTATCCTCATTGTTGGGTAAAAGGCTCACTCACCACCTTTTTTTAAAAACGTAATTTTAATCGAAAAAACTTTATTTATATTTTTCACACAAATTATGTTGCTCCAATTATCAATTAAAATATTTTTTTTTCACCAATCTTTAAAAAACAAAATATACATTCTATTCTACAATCCACGCACAACTTGCGTGCCCCATTTAGAGCGAGAACCACTAATGGCGACCACGAGGACGTTACCCCATGTGACTCTACACTCCCTTCCAACCGGGCCAATTTGGTTGCTTAGGAGACCTGGCTGGAGTCACACAGCACGCCCTGGATTTAAAAAAAAAAAAATGTCCTCCATCTTGATGTTTTCCTTAAGGTGTGCATTTAGCCCCGATATACCCTAATGAAAAAAACAAATTATAAAATCAGTTCATAATTATATTTTTGGGTGCGTTGAAATAACTTCTCTATTAATAGTTCTGCTGATGAAATATTAAGCATGTTAAAACATCATTTAAAAGTTAATCTTGGGTCATGACGCTGTAGTTGTCCAAATGCCGCTGCTTTAATATTTTATATTTCCCTGCAGAGAAGGAATGAGAGATCTCTATATATTCAACCTTTCTTTATTTGTCTCTAATCTGTTTTCATTCATCTGTTCAGCCAAAGTCTAGACTTGAGATTTCAGCAAAGTGCACAAAACCAAAAAGTACAAAACAACATACATAAATTAAGAAAAAGACAAAGTATACAGCGTATACTTGACAAATAAAGGTAAATAAATGCATAGTAATATAATAAATGTTAAAGTTTATAAAGGGAAGAAGGAAAAAGATCAGTGTGAGATGGGAGTGACTCTACAAAGCGACAGAGAGCATGGACTCTAATATATGGGAGGGATAATTGTAGCTGTACTGTAAATCAATAGTACTCCTCACACCCGGTACTGTATGTAGCCTCCGGAAAGGATGTTGATTTCCAATTTCCATGCTCATTAAAAGTAAATGCCCCCTTTCCACTCTGTTATTTATGACACTCTGCCAGGCTACTTCTGCGTACTTACACATGCACGTGCGCTTATCTCAACCTCCGAACAGAACATTAGAATTAGACTCAGCACGAAAGGAAAATATGAATCTATAATTTTCTTTTCGTCGTCTTTTCTCTTTTTAGGCATTTTTGTCTATCTTTAATTGGCTGCAATTTCATGCTCTCCTCTTCTGATAGACATGGGAGTCGTTCGTTCTGAGGGAGTAAAATGCTCACTCTTTATTGGAATGTCAAAAGCTTTTCTTTAATATTTAACAAGATGAAAACACTTTGAAAATCATATTTTAGCGCCTTATTTATATCTCTCTGTAATATTAAAGTATTTTTGTGCACATTATGCAGTCTAGTGCAGTTGAGAGAATTGAGTCTATGCTTCAAACTCTCTCGCTCTTTCTCAGTGTACCTCTTTCTGTGTCCCGCTTCTTTACTGAGTTTCTGTGTACATTCTAGGTGGGAAAAACAAGTAAACTATCAATTGTTCCTAGCTGGATGCTCTGATGCTTTTGAGGTATCAGAAGGGAGGGTGTGCAGTGGCTGGCCTTTCCAACTCTATCAAAGAGTGAAATAGAACTACCGCTTACACCGAATCTAATTTTTCTTTCCAAGTGGCTCTCAGAAATCCATCTTGGGGATTTTTCTATCTTTCTCTGCCACTCATCTTCCTTTCTTGCTTTTTTGTGCAAGTATGTACAGTAAGCGTTGCTTCCTGTGTCTTTCCTTCTTAGTCTTAGTCAATTTAAAAATCAAGATCAACCCTGTTTACCTTCTCTATACTCATTCCTGGTCTTATTTTTAGTGATGCATCACTGAATGTTATTTTTAAAGTGAGAAAATCTTTCATCTAAATGTAACAACCTGCTGCTCCTAAAATGATTTTCCTTTTAGGTACTGTTATGTAATAAAGGTTATGGCAGTAATAGCAAAGTACAATCAATTCACAGAAGATGCATTAACATCAGGAAATATTGGGTGTACTTTAAGGGCCCTTACATAGTCAACGCGAGCTACGCGAGCAAGCAACGCGAGTGACGCAGTGACGCGAGCGACGTGCTCCCTTTCATAGTCCGCAAGCAGACGCACGTGTCACGGGCGATGCGTGAAATGCAATACACCGCTCCCGCAACAGGGGGTAGTAGAGTCTGGTGATATTAGTAGAGTCGGGTCACGTCATATTCAGACCAAAATGGCAACTGAAGACTGGCAACTGACTTTTTGTGCGCCCTAGTAAACTTTTCACGGTGATTTTTCCAGTCCGTTTTCACATTCTCTACGGTCTTTCCCATCGCGGTTGCAACCTCCCTCCAGGCATTTTCCAACGCTATTTTATTGGAGTGTAATTGCGATCGAACTGTCGTATAAATGTGGATGTATGCGTATAAGCTCGCATAATTTTTCCTCTTCGCCCGCCATTGTAATCAAATCTTCTTCTGTAAACATAATATACTTGAATTAATGTACAATACTTGCAATGTCGCCCCCACCGACACCGCGTAGTATTGCGCGCATCGGTGCGTCGCGTATCAAAAACTAGGACGACACATTTGGCTACGCATCGACGCATAATGGCGGCCGTAGCGAAGCGTAGCGTTTCAGACGCGTACGCGTACCGATGCGTTGACTATGAAAGGGCCCTAACTTTAACCACCTCATCCCAGTCACCTTATCAGTTCCTAGTAGGCAGAAGTGCAACAAAAAATAAATAAATGCCCTGATTCTTGGAATAACATATGCATCCTCTTTTCAAGCAACTGCAGACTATGATTTAGGCCTCACTTCACTGTTATGAAATGCCCACTTTTTACTTGGTTAAAGTTGCAACTCCTATATACATGAATTGTTTTCCTACATATATTGCAAAATTACATGATTTTACATTACACTCTCGCATTAAAATGAAATCTCAGTAACCTTATAAAAGCTATTTTATTCTACATGGAGTGGGTCCGTACATGTTAGAATCACATGACCAGCTGAATACAATTCCTAATGGATTCAAACAAGTCCCTTTTTACATTTCGGTCTTGTTGAGAATTCTTTTCACTCACAAATCTGTCACATTAAGGAAGTAAAATGAGTTTTTATTTGTTGACTTTAAATACCTGCAGTTGGTGAACACCAGGCATACAAGCCACACAATAACCCAGAAACACAATTATAAGAGCAAACAGAGGCATGCGAAACCCACACACTTATTCTAATTGGAACCCCGTGCACACTTTCTATTTCCTCATGCTTCAGTCCTTTGATGTTATCGCTGGCCACAACATATAACAGAAAACCTACATTAGCTTATTTTTTGCCTTTTGATTTAATCTTATATCTCTCATAAAGCAATTTTCCCATAAAACACAGATAATACATGACTGGGAAACTCTTCAGCAAAGAGTATCATCCATGCATTATCAATGTGTTGCCACTGCTTGGCCTTATGTCTGAATGCAGGTATGAATGGAGAGGAGCGTTTGTGATCTAATCAAAGCTTTATATCACTATAACAGGGGCTCTAGTCGGGTCCCCAAACACACATGCACTAAGACACTGACACACTAATATATATATATATATTATTATTACACACTATATATATATATATATATATATATATATATATATATATATATTAGTGTGTGTGTATATATATATATATACACACACTCCGAATATCTGATAAATACTAAGTGAAATTAAACCACAGATATTATGAAAAAAAGATGTTGTCTTGGGAACAAGAATTGTGGCCAATCCTGAAGTGATCTAAATTATTATCTTGACGTGTGTGTGTGTTCATACTGACGACATTGATGGTGGAAAACTTTATTTCTTTGGCTTGTATTTGTACTTCTGCTGATACATTTGTACAACTGATAGACCTTGACTTCCACACAGCATGATTGAAGACCATTTCCTCCTCTCTAATGGCGTATTGAGCTCAATATATGAAGACCATAGTATTTTTGTTGAATTGAGAGTTGGACACAGTCGATTCCAATCAAAAGAGAAGATGAGTATCTTTCTGTGGAGAGGTGTAACTTTTAAACACACTCTTCAAGTGATGGAATTAATTATCCATCAGTGCTTTTAAAACTCTCTAAAAGACGGATAATTCTCCAATAGGGCTGTGTATTAATACATATTTTTTTATACTGATTCACAAGCTCCCGATTCGATATTTTTGAATACATTTCTGTTACAATTTTTCTGACATATACAATAAATACTCTCTCAGCTAATGCTCTTTATTAAAACGAAACCTTGGTACTATCTGAAAATTAATTTTACAAATTAAATTTGATCATTAATTAATCATGTTCATCAATTTGTTCACATTTTAGCTTCAGTCTTATTCCATCAATTAATGTCTTGAAATTGAATATATTATGTAGCATTAATATTTTTGTTATTTATTTGTATTTTTTATCTGAATAAATAGTACTATTTACAATTATTTACATTGGTTTGTAGAACATATGCTAATTGGAACGGTCTCTTCAAGACATCGGCCAGTAGGCGCAAATAACGAGAGAGGACGTGCATAATTTCTTCAGCACATTTGCAAAAAAAATAATAATAATAATAAAAAAAATAAAAAAAAATATATATATATATATATACGTATATATATATATATATATGCATATATATATATATGCATATATGTATTATGTATGTGTATGTGATATATATATATATATGCATATATATATACTATATATGCATATATGTATATATGTATAGTGTATGCATATATATATATATATATATATATATATATATATATATATATATATATATATATATATATATATATATATATATATATATATATATATATATATACATGCTATATATATATATATATATATATATATATATATATATATATATATATATATATATATATATATATATATACAGCATATATATATATATATATATACATGCATATATATATATATATATATATATATATATATATATATATATATATATATATATATATATATATATATATATCATATGCATATATATATATACGCATATATGTATTCGTATGTGTATGTATATATATATATATATATATACGCATATATATATACGCATATATGTATTCGTATGTGTATGCGTATGCATGCAATATGTAAGTACAGTTTTCCATTTTATGCGGGTAACTTTGATACTCGCCATTGGACAATGAAGCCACCATTTCCATGATCAGCCACAACATTAAAACTGCCTGCCTAATATTCGCATCAAGGCATTTCCATCTACAGAACTGCCGCTCACTGGATGTTTTTTGTTGTTTTTCTTTTGTGTGTGAAAGTCCCAGGAGATAAGCTGTTGCAGAAATACTCAATCCATCCCTTCTGGCACCAACAATCTTGCCACAGTCCAAATCACTGAGATCACATTAAAAAAAAAAAAATAAATCCTAATTTGGAATGCCCAATACACTATAGGTCCTCGTGGTGGCGCAGTTACTCCCCTCAATCCGGTTGGCGGAGGACAAATCTCAGTTGCCTCCGCATCTGAGACCGTCAATCCGTGCATTTTATCACGTGACTTGAGCGTGTTACCGTGGAGACGTAGTGCGTGTGGAGTCTCTATTCTCTGTGACATCCACTCACAACTCCCCACGTGCCCCACCGAGAGCGAGAACCACATTATAGTGACCATGAGGATGTTACCCCAAGTGAGACTACATTCCCTAGCAACCGGGCCAATTTGGTTGCTTAGAAGAACTGGCTGGAGTCACTCAGCATGCCCTGGATTCGAACTCGCGACTCCAGGTGTGATAGCGTTAATACTCGCTGATCTACCCAGGCCCCTGGACGATTTATCGGCCTTGGCGATAAATTGGTCGACCGCTAATATATACATTACTGTGCAAAAGTTTTAGGCACTTGTGAAAATGTTGCATAGTGATGATGTCTTCAAAATAATGACATCAATATTTTTAATTTAGCAATTAATGTCATACAAAGTGCAGTAAACATAAAAAAGCTACATCATTATTCGGTGTGACCACCTTTGCCTTTAAAGCGGCACCAATTCTCCAAGGTAACCTGGACACAGTTTTTCTTGGTTGTTGACAGATAGGATGTTTCAAGCATCTTGGAGAATTCAGCACAGTACTTCTATCTATTTTGGCTGTCTCAACTGCTTCTGTCTCTTCATGTATCCCTGACTCGATGTTCAGTGAGGGGCTCTGTGCGGGCCATGACATCTGTTGCAGCGCTCTCTGCTCTTCTATTCTATTTATGACATGAATGTTTGGGATGGTAACATGCATTTTTCCTATTGACACACTAAAGATGAATATATAAATAATCACCTTAAGTCAATGTTTTGGGTGAACTTAAGTGTGAAACATCATATGTGCCTTAGACATTTGCACAGTAATGTGTATGTGTGTGTGTGTGTGTGTGTGTGTATATATATATTTATATATATTCTCTCCACATTTTAGAATAATAGTGAAGTCATCAAAACTATGGAATTACATAAATTGAGATATGGGAATTATATTGTGACGACAAAATCCAAAATAATTAAAAACTGTTATATTTTTGCATCTTCAAAGTGTTCACCCTTTGCCTAGAATTTGCAGACATGAACTCAAGCAACCTCTTGAGGAATCACCCCGGGATGCTTTTTAAACAGTATTCCCATCTATATGTTGGGCACTTATTGGTTTCTTTTCTTTATTATTTGGTCTAAGTCATCCATTTTAAAATGTTTTTTCCTTTTAATAACATTTTAGTTTTGTAATTAAATAAATTAATATGTTGCCACTATTATATTTTTATCTTCAAAACGAATTTCAAACATTTAAGCATACGCCTTCAGATCAAAAGATTTTTAAGATCATGAGAAACATTTCAGTCGTGTTTAAAAACCTTTGACCTGTAGTGTATGTTCAAAAAAGAAGTACAAATCTTGTCATTATTGCCTAAAAGGAAGTTGGCAAAAAATATCTAATGCATTATATTGAGATAATATATGCAATATGAGGGATTTATTAACAACCTAGGAATACAAAAGGTGTTCGCTCAAAGAAAGACAACGCAAGGGTTAACGTAAGACCTTGTGCACAGCAGCTGCAACCCTAATCAGAATATGATTGAGACTTTGCAATGGGCTTTGTTGATTTAGGCCGGTTAGTAACCACCTAGCAATGCACAAGCAACCACACAGGAACATGCAAACAACCCCCAAAATACTCACATTTTCAACAGGAAAAAAAAAAATCTAGTCGGTAATGTTGCAGTTAAATTAACAATACCATTTAGAATGTTTTAAAGCTCAAAATAATGCTTTAGTTAGTCAAGACTATTACTTTGCTGAATGGTTGCATGCATCTTGTCGAAATCTGTCTTAGTTCTGATTGGTTAGGCTCCCAGGTGGCTGGTAGAGTAAGTGCAGGTCAGCAAGAGTTAATCAGTGCGCCTTGGCCTGCAGGTTATCTTTCTAATCGTGAATTAAAGGCTAATGATGCAGCACTTGTGAGTGCCTGATCCCGGCTTCTTTAATACCATCCCCAGAGATGAAGTAGTCTAATTGTGGTTTTCTAAGCACTGATTTTCAAGCATTTGTTTTAGCACAGTTGCAGAGGTGAGGGATTGATTTTTGTTTGGGAGTATGCACTGAAGAAACTCCAAACACTTGAGCACACTCTGGTTACATCACATAATGTATGTCAGTTTGTTTCTGACAAGTTCTAGAATTTTTTTTTTTTTGCCTATATGTGACAAATTTTTCTTTACAGAAATTGAATGTCGTCATGAATAAGCCATGTCGTTTTCTGCCATGCCTTTGGCTGTCCATTACATCACTTCAAGTGCGTTCACAGCGGCAGCATGGCAGTTCCGACCCAGCTTTTATGTATATATTTGCCCTGCACTGTCTACAGGGGTAAATTAGAGCTTTTTAATAGCCTTCTAAGTGAATTACAGGCTACAGACGGACAACTGGCTAACTCACTTAGCTCCCAGCATGGAGTGTTTTTATTTCAGTATAAAGCTTGGCACATTATATGGCTACATGCTTCCAACTAACAATCTCTCTCACTGTCTTTTTCTTTCTTTCTCTTGTTGCATGCCCCGCTGTCTGCTTGCTGGAACAGAAGCCAAAGGTCAGTTTGCTTTCTACTTGCCCTTTTTTCCTCTGTCTCTCTTTTTTCATTGAATTGGCACTGTCTTTTTGTTCTTTATTTTCACTTACACGACACGGTGGTGCGGTGAGTCATTCATTGACATATCCTCATTTGCCATTTGAAGTGCACTCATTTCTCACGTCATATCCACAGGCCAAATGTGTACCAGCCATTACAGAGGGCCTCTGACTAACTTCATTAGCTTGACTTTAAATGTCACTAGCCTTTTTATTTCCCAAGCGCATCAATTTAAGAGCTCACATCGTTGTTATTATGTTTATACTTGCAACCTTTTCTGAGGTCAGCAGAGCTCTTGATTGATGTGTGTGTGTTCATGTATGTCTTTGCTCATTTGTGTGCGTGCAAGAGATATTAGTGTAGACAGATATTTCACACTTCACACAATTGTAGTAAAATTTAAAGAGATTCAGCTTACCTTTTCCAGCAGATGTTTGCGCACTGGTTGTTCGTTCCACAGACGCCAGGTTCGGTGGAATACACAGATTTAGCCGTCCCTTCATACCTGTAGGTGACTCTTTTCTCCCTTTTTTCCTGTCAGCACCGTGATGGGTGATTATGACCAGTAGGAATCTGCTGGTGTTTGTAAGTTGTGCCAGCTCTCTCCAGCTGTGGGCGCACACAAGTCCTTTAAATGTCAAACCAGCCTCATTGTGACACAACCGCTATATCTTTTTTCCCCCCTCAGCACTCTGCTCAGAAGGGCTGTGTGCTTATGCTTCAAGTCCTCCTAGGTTGTTGTAATTATGATGTAGTACACATTCAGGTGATTTGGGTCAGAATGAAATGGATGCATTGGGCAAACTATTTTATCTTTTCTTCTTTTCACGCCCCGACAAAGACAGGGAATTTTTTTTAATGGTCATACGATAAAATTAAGAGAAAAGGTTTGTAAATTGTTTTATTTTTTTTTTCATTCTCACGCTGCAACAGAGAACTATAGGTAATCATAAACCAGCTTGGGTAGTGTTTTTTGGCATGCTTTATTGATACAGTGGAAATACAAAGTATGTGAACCCTTTGGAATTACCTGCATTTATGTATAAATTTCATCTTATTTAATGTACAATAATGAACAAACACAATCTATTTTAACTAATAACACACAAAAGATTGTACTGTTATTTTACATATTGAATACATCATACAAATATTCACAGTGTTAGTTGGGAAAAGTATGTGAACCCCTAGGCTAATTACGTCAACAAAAGCTACTGTAATTAGAGGCGACTTTTATGGAACATGGACATCGGAGCAACCGGTGTTCATGTTTACCATCGCCAGACGCTGCTCAAATACAAAATTCATGCAACAACCAAGCTGCATGATGATCTGCATGAGAAGCTACGTGTCCTCTGTTTGCTGCGGAGACCATTCATCCATTCCTCGGCGTCTCTTGACGCCGGTGGCCAGGGGAGAGGACGTTGTGAGCGGTGTGTGAGGAAGCGGAAGCGCGGGGGTCCATGCTAGGCTAAAAACAAACCCTAGCTGGCCGGCTCTCCCTTCTATTCTGCTATCTAATGTTTGCTCCCTGGAGAATAAACCACATCCGACTCCAGCAGACTACGCAGCATGTGTTTAGAGACTGCTGTGTCTTTGTTTTCATGGAGATGTGCCTCAGCGACAGAGTTCTGGATGCCGCCATTCAGTTAGATGGGCTCTTCTCGTTTCGTGCTGACAGAAATGCAGCTCTGTGTGGCAAGACTTGCGGTGGTGGCTTGTGTGTTTACATCAACACGGAATGGTGCAAGAACTCTATGCTAGTCTCTAGCTACTGTTCATCGCTGGTGGAGCTTGTGACTGTTTGATGCAGACCTTTTTATTTACCACAGGAATTCACCACTGTCATTATATCCAGAGTTTACATTCCCCCCAGTGCTAATGCTAGGGAAGCTCTCTGTGAACTGAATGGGGCTATCAGAGAACTGCCGGACACTTACCCTGACAGACTGTTTATGCTAGATCTTGTTAACACAAATATCACAGGCGCACAAATATTCCCCATCTTGGCTACTCGGACCATGTCTCTGTTATGCTAATCCCAGCATACAGACCGCTCATCAGGCGCACAAAACCGCTTAAGAAGCAGGTTAAAACCTCGCCAACAGGAGCCATCTCTGCTCTTCAGGACTGTTTTGATTATACTGACTGCCACATATTCAGGGAGGCTGCAACATATGGTGACTCTACCAACTTGGAGGAATACACAGCATCAGTGATCAGCTACATCAGCAAGTGCATTGATGTTGCACTTTCTCCAAGACCATCACCACACGCTCCAACCAGAAGCAGTGGATGACTGCGGAGGTGCATACGCTACTGAGTACCCGAGATTCCGCCTTCAGAGCAGGCGACGAGGCGGCCCTAAGAACAGCTAGGGCCAAACTGTCCCATCAGAGAGTTAAAGCATGCACACGCCCAGAGAAACCAGTCACTTCCAGGACAACGACAACGGCAACACTCGGCGCATGTGGCAGGACATCCAGGCCATCACCAACTACAGGACAACATCAGTTGCCTGTGACAAAGATGCCTCCTTTCCAGATGAGCTGAATGACTTCTGCGCTCAGTTTGAGGTGCAGATCGACATGGCTGTGAGAAAGACCACCCCTCCTCCCAACGACCAGGTGCTGTGTCTTACCACGGCTGATGTGAGGAAAACTCTACGTAGAGTCAACCCACGGAAGGCTGCTGGACCAGACAACATTCCTGGCAGAGTGCTCAGAGGATGTGCAGACCAGCTGGCAGATGTTCTTACCGACATCTTCAACATCTCTCTGAGCAGCGCCATCATCCAAAATATGCTGCAAGGCCACCACCATCGTCCCCATGCCAAAGAATTCTTCAGTGTCCTGCCTCAATGACTATCGTCCCGTCACACTCACACCCATCATCATGAAGTGCTTCAAGAGGCTCGTCATGAGGCACATTAAGACACAACTGCCCCCCTCACTAGACCCACTGCAGTTTGCATATCACCCCAACCGTTCAACAGATGACGCCATCGCCACCACCCTCCGTCTGGCCCTCACCCGCCTAGATAAAAAGTACTCGCACGTTTGAATGCTGTTCATAGACTTCAGCTCAGCATTCAACACAATCATTCCCCAGCACCTGATAGGAAAGCTGAACCTTCTGCGCCTGGAGACCTCCCTCTGCAACTGGATCCCGGACTTCCTGATTGGGAAAACTCTGTCAGTCTGTATCGGGAACAGCATCTCCACCACCACACTGAGCACTGGGGGCTCCCAGGGCTGTGTGCTCAGTCCACTGCTGTTCACTCTGCTGACTCACGACTGTGCAGCAATGCACTGCTCGAACCACATCATCAAGTTCGCCAATGACACGACCGCGGTGGGTCTCATCAGCATGAACGACGAGTCGGCATACAGAGAGGAGGTGCAGCGGCTAACGGACTGGTGTAGAGCCAACAACCTTTCTCTGAATGTGGACAAAACAAAAGAGATGGTTGTTGACTTTAGGAGAGCACAGAGTGACCACTCTCTGCTGAACATCAACGGCTCCTCTGTGGAGATCGTCAAGAGCACCAAATTCCTTGGTGTTCACCTGGCGGAGAACCTCACCTGGTCCCTCAACACCAGCTCTATAACCAAGAAAGCTCAGCAGCGTGTCTACTTTCTTTGAAGGCTGAGGAAGGCACATCTCCCACCCCCCATCCTCACTACATTCTATAGAGGGACTTATTGAGAGCATCCTGAGCAGCTGCATCACTGCCTGGTTTGGAACTTGCACCGTTTCGGATCGCAAAGCCCTGCAGAGGATAGTGAGGACAGTGGAGAAGATCCTCGGAGGGTCTCTTCCCTCCATCAAAGACATTTAAACCAAACGCTGCATCCGCAAAGCAACCAGCATTGTGGATGACCCCACACACCCCTCACACAAACTCTTCACCCTCCTGCCATCTGGCAAGAGGTACCGAAGCATTTGGGCCTTCACGGCCAGACTGTGTAACAGCTTCTTCCCCCAAGCCATCAGACTCCTTTACTCAGAGACTGGACTTACACCTGTACACCATCCAATTTTTGCACATGTCCAGAGCACTTAACTGCACTTAATTCATTGTTATTTTATACCTGGCTGCTACCTCAATAACTACTATGTCCATATAACACTATTTCATAGTATGTTATGTTTACATTTGGCATTTTTAGAAAGTGTCATCTTTTTGCACTACACAGATTACAAATATGTACTAGTCGGCACTGCACTGTCTCTTTCTGTGCCTATTGTCCTGTTCCTTTTATTTGCACACGTTTGCACGTGCATTTCTTGTAAGTATTTTGTTTAGTCTTTGTAGTCTCATGTGGTTCTGTGTTTGTCCTATGTTGTTTTATGTAGCACTATAGTTCTCATTTCGCTGTGTACTGTACTAGCGGCGTATGGTTGAATGACAATAAAAAAACACTTAACTATATTGCTTGAACGATTTTATTTTATTTATGAAAGTAAATTTTTTTTCTTATTACCCATCCCAAGACAATTGTTTGTGTGTTGCGTAATGTCTCATAGTTTAGAGACAGATCGTGAGATTTTTTTGTAGTTTACGATTAACTTCCAATCAAAGAATCATCAAATCTGGTTTGGTTCAGCTACCAAATCAAACATCAGAAGGCTTCAAAGGATAGTCCGGACTGCTGAAAGGATTATTAGTTCTCACCTTCCCACCCTCCAAGAACTGTACACCTCCAGAATCGCTTTGGACTGTCACCATGTCAAATTCCATGTGTGTGTAAGCATACTTGGCAATAAAGCTGATTCTGAAGAAATGCTTTGCTACTTTTAGTTTTCCGATAATTAGTTTCACGCACCCTTTTTAGACTGAAACTAAGAGGCAGGGTGGCCAAGAGAAGAGATCAGCATCTGTTTATATTTGTGCCATTTAGACAGTTATTAAAAGCCGATTTTCAGGGTGCCCAGAATGAGGCCAAATTGCAGGCACAGTTGGACGAAGACAGGCAAATGTTAAAGCTGGCTTTGACCAAACACAAACGGCCTGATCTGAGTGCCACTGTAGAGAAAGGCAGAACCGGTAAAAGAGAAACATCACTCACTCACACAAACTGCCACTTTGTGGCACAGTTGGTCTCATACAAAGTTTTTGATAAAAAATCAGACAAACATTGCTTTACAGAAATGTGTGTGTGTGTGTGTGTATAGAAATATCTTCTCATCGCTTAATGTAAGGAGCTCAGATGTGTATGTTTGTGTGACCCTCTGTAAGAAAGATGGAAATAAAAGTGCTGAGGTTAAATATACGGTCAGTCTTTATTTCTTATATTGAAGCCCTTTAGTCCATGTCTTCAGATGTCTTTATTTGTCCTTCCTGGAATATTTCTCCAATCTTGAAATTACTTTTGTAACTGCAGTCTTCATTTGTGTGTGAGAGATGGAAATATCATTATACATCTCATCTTTATATTAGAAATTACAGCTTATGCTTTACCAGTAAAAGTGTTTTGTGTAAAAGTTGTCTTGTGTCCAAGGGACATACCATTTATTTTGTTTATTTTTATATAAATCTAAAAAATTATTTGTGAAATAATACATTTGCCCCTTAATGTTTGAAATTCAGCATCTGACAGCAGTTATGTCATTGCAATTATGGACGCACCGATGTATCATCTGCTGATATTTATCTGGCAATTATTGACCAAATACATTTAAATGCACAATCCAGAAAATAAAAGCTACTAGCCGTAGAATGTAGAAGGATTGTCACTCCTAAGAACATGTAATATTTTATTTATCACTCTCATTCTCACATTTAACGTTGTTACAGACATGGCAGTTGTGAAAGCAGCGCTTACCTAGACTTGATGAGGTATAACCATCCAAAACGCTTTGATACCAGCAAACTTAATGTATTGATAAAGATAGATTGAGTTAAGACTGAAATCACTCAAAAGAGTGCATCCAGCAATTCAGTCAGCATTGTGTAAGCAAGCGGCACCCTCTAGCGGTGTGTATGGCATTACCCATTATAACACAGTATGACTTAAAGGGGCGTTTTGTTCCCTTGGTATTTTTTTTTCTTCATTATGTTTGACATGTTCATGGAATTTCCCCACATATGCATATTAATTTTTAATGTTCTATTATAGTATATACAGTACATGTCAAATATATTGTTTTGATCTGCAAAAACAGAAGTGCAAAAAAGTTTTAAAAGTACAAACTTATCTTTTTTTCACACCAGTCATCATGTTTTGCTATTTAGTTATTTTTGAATATATATATATATATATATATATATATATATTATTTATTTATGGAAACACGGACATCACAGAACAGCAGTGCTTTTTCACACCTATCCACTCTGTATTTAATTGTTACCAACACTTAATATACTGTATATCCCATATCTAGTTTGTGCTGTAGAGGAAGGAATGAGACTGATTTTAAGGATACATGTAGTTTGTAGTTGATTATTGAATGTACTTTTGAGGGAGGATAGAAACTGAGAGCAAATAAAGAAAGGGAGATGGAGAAATGAACCAAACTCTCAGGATAGCCTGTACTCTATAGTCACACCTCAGAAGATTTTGGAAAGTGCTGTGATCTTTCGCTGTCTCAAGGGAACCCCTTACAAATAATGTTGTCAGTAACTAAAAACAAAATGTGTGAAAGACAGGAAAAAGAAGTTAAGGCAGAGGAGAAAATCTTGTGATAATTCCTGTTTTTGCCAGAGGGCTGAAGTCTGACAGGCCCAGAGGCCCCTCGTCAATGGTCATGTAATCCTTAAAAAAGTAATATAATTCAGATATTGTGTTTTCCAGGTCTGGAAATGTCATGGAAAATCAAATGAACACTGAATATTTTTGAAAAGTCAAAATTCTTCATGTTTAGCATGATCGAGGAGTCAGAGCCTTAATTAGAGGCCGCATAGAGCAGTACGCAAAACATGTTGTTTTAACAGTAGTTTGTGATTGGGCATAGCACAATGCATTGGCACATTTGGCACTTTATTAATGCTAGTGAGGTTCACTCATGTTGGCTCAAGTTCATACGGTAGTGTATAAGTAAAGGAATAAGTACATTTCATATTTAAATTATTGCTTGAATCTATTCTATCTCAACATGTTAATTATGCCTATGGTGATATTTGCAGTGCTATTTTTCCACTTCCTGATGAGCAATCATGTCCGCAGATATGCATTTTTTTTGGCACCATTCGGAGTAAACCGGCCACAACATTAAAACCACGTGCCTAATGTTGTGTAGGTCCCCCTTGTGCCGCCTAAACAGCGCCAACCCACATCTCAGAACAGCATTCAGAGATTGTATTCTTCTCACCTCAATTGTACAGATTGGTTATCTGAGTTACTGTAGACTTTGTTGGTTCTAACCAGTCTGATCATTCTCTGTTGACCTCTCTCATCAACAGTTCGACTATTTATTTGAATAGGATAAGTGGCTTGTTAAAAAATATAATTGGTCAAAGTTAAGTTCATACCCTGCTGTAAAAGAGTGTAACGTTTTATTAATATAATATAATATAATATAATTCAGCATTAATTTAAACCATGTAGGGCATTAAAAAGGTAAAGTGTTCTAAAAAAGTGGCCAGAAAATAAAGGGGCTCCAAATTGGAGAGTGAAACATCCAAAAGATGAGTGGAGAGGAAAAGACAAGGCAAAAACAATGTTCACAAGCCACATTTTTTTTTTTAAATAAAATGAAATAAATAATAATTTGAATTATTACAAAGCAGATGCTTTGTGTCATTGGTTTAAAGGTGTTGTTTAAGGTGTGTGTTTTGACTTATTCAAACAGGGCTGAATTTTTATTTTTTGACAAATGTTAGAAACATTTGAAAATCCTGCAGAAGAGTTTTGGAAGTTTATGAAAAAGTCATGAAAATGTACTAGTCAAAATGTGTGCAAATATTTTTTTTTATAGCATTCAATACAACCCGCACAGATGATTCATCAATGGGGGATTTAAAACCGTCCTTGCACATATTGAAGTCTTAACATTTCTCAAGCAGTTACATAAAAGCATTTTGGTGAAAATATCGTGGCTGTGAAAGAGTGACTGTGCATGTGTCTCTGATCTTGATTCGCCGGATATTGCTGCAGCTCTTGAAAGAGGCTGTCAATCATAATTCATCTGGTGAATTACTTCAAGCTCCGAAGCATACAGTTTCTGTGGAAGAGACATTTAGGCAGATAAACGATGCCAACAAGCCTGTTAAAACTCCCCTTTATGCGATAGCGACCTAAATAATACAAATTATGTCATCATTTACACATTGACATCTTGTTTTAAACCCATATGACTTCCATGGAACACAAAAGGAGATGTAAGGCAGGATGTTGAATTGAGACAGGCCAATATTCGTATCAGAAACCAGTAGTAAAAGACTTGGCGATCTCATGTCCCTCAGTGTGAACTAGGGCTGGGTATCGGCACAGATGCCCCGATGTGATTCATTTTCGATTAAAAGGATCTCAATTTGATTAGATTAATATTGATTAATTAGACGTTGAAAATTCAGTACTACTAATTGGAGATGTGTCTAAAGTAGGGCTGTCAATCGATTACAATTTTTAATCGAATTAATTACATGGTGTCTCGATTAATTAATCGCATATACAAATATTTGCTGAGAATGCCCCTCATATAACAATAATTCAATATATAAAGATTATACATATTTATATAGATATTTAATTATACATAGTTATCTTTAAATATTTAAAAATGATATGTATATGCGGCTTTAGAATACAATGTTTTGTTTAATACCATATTATTGATCATAAGTCAATCATTGGCACACAGTTCACAGTAATCCATTACACAAGTGAATTTGTCAATCAGTTGGAGATTCATTATGAGGGACTGTTTAAGGGCCCGTCAATGTACACCTGCATCAGACATGCTTGTGTAGCGTCTCGGGTGTGTCGCATCATAAACAACATATTTAGTTAACTGTTTCATGTTAAATATAGTTTAATACTCAATCTTTAAACACATCTTGAGATCCCTTAGTTTGCATTTGCGCTCATCAAGTGTTTTGAACGCAAGAATGTAACACATGTTTGTGTTGTCTGCTGGATGGTTGGTTGCTTCACTGTATAAACTGAGTTGGAAGTTTCACTTACTGCCCTCTGGAGTAAAGAGGTGGTACTACAAGCTTGCATTTCTTAGGAATCTTCCATATTATGGTGCGATTAATTGCGTTAATTTATTGAATGCGTTATTTTTTGTCAAATTAATCGTTCTGAATTATCGCGTTAAATCGACAGCCCCAATTTAAAGATATACATAGAATATTAATTTAAGAATAAATAAGATTGCAGTGTTTTCTACTGGATTCTAAGCAGTGGGGGGAGACCTGTAGACCACCCCCTCAAATTTTGTGTGTGTATGTATATGTGTATGTTTCAAGATTCAACTTATTACTGGTTAACACTGAAAGATTATAATACATGAGCCATTTTAAAGCTACTAAAGTGAACCAAGCCAATAGCAGTGAAAGTTTTTCTTGTTTTCTTGTTATTGTTTGCCAAGACAGCGACAGAGCTAGAATTACACAATACTAATTTAAATATTTTGATACAACTCAGCCTTTTTTCCCACCGTTTACATTTACTTTAGAAATAACTCTGTTTACATTCATAACTAAATAACTGCTGCTACAGAGCCGAGTAAAAGTTGTACTCTCTCAACATTTTCTACATGGATGGATTTAGCTGTTTCGCACCGTCTCCGTGTTTAAATCTGCTTCCCTTGCTGTACACGTTACATGCGCTCCACTCGCAAACGCCAACTGGGAAGAAGGATGTTGGACCGCCTGAGTGTTGTGGACCCCTGTGCTGCAGGATTCATGTTAATTAGACCCCGTACACAAAGATCGATCCATTGCTTTTCAGAATCTGTGTTGAATCGGCCAAATAAAACCAATTAATGGAACATTTATTATTTTGCCCATCCATAGTGTGTGAACACCTTTACAGTAGAGCAGCATTATCAAAATATTAAAGACCCAACCATGAGACTACAGTTTCTTGTAGTCATGAATCATCAAAGGTGGCCTTGTTATCAATTAGAGAGAGAACCCTTTACCTGTGCCTCCGGTGTAAATCCTCACAGGCAATAACTGCTATGAAATTTCTGCCAAGTTGTGCCGATTTTCCCCCTCTCCATTCATGTCACACTTAACCATGACATTTAATTTCACCTGGGGAAGCCAGGTAATAGAATTGTTTATGAGATGGCCGTACCAAGATGGATTTCCAAGGGGGCAGGGGTTTTAAGACTCGTCTCCTTGCCCTGCTCTTCTGGAGGCCTTTAAATTGGTTGCTGTTGAATAGCCTTCCTACTTTTTATTTCCCTTTGGCTTTGCAGGATGTGGAACTGCATTCCTAATGCAGCATCAGAGAGCCCTCACTCCGAACTCTTGCATCTTTCACACCTCTGCCCCCAGACGAATACGCCACTCGCATTCCCTTTGCATACTCCGTTATTCAAGGTCAGCCTCAAAGCGGCTTGAAGTAAAAATAATAGGGTTTGTTGATAAAAAGTACAAGTGGATTTCTATATTGAAGGAATAATCGAAGGGAATACTATTTTATTTTGTGTTTTACTTTTTTGTATCTTCCAGACAGCTGACTAAAGACAAAGTTATTCAGCTTTTGTTCTTTAAACTGATTGTTGATTAGAGGACAGGATGAAGAATAGACCGGTAGGCCCGTCTTGTCTGATGTTTTTGGAGAGGAGCTCATGAAAGAAAGTGCTATTTATTTATTAATTTCATCTTTGAAATTTGCCCTTGGCTCTCTTGACATCTCATTACATTCATAATTTGATCATGGATGACTCTTCGCTTTAACTTTTAGTTAAAGTGAACATTTTCTGTAAAGTGTTCACCTCTGCCACAGTTCAGCCGTTACACTTTAGAAAGTGCATTTAAATAATGCTTAATGCTTTTCTGTGGTGCGAATTGTCATTATAGAGCTTTAAAACTTTTCAAGTCAAATCTTTTATGCCCCAAAACTAACTACAGCATCAGAAAAAAGCATGAGAAATGGTTTCTACCACTTTCTCAGTTTGTGCTATCTGTGGCCAGTTGGACTGGGTAATAATTTAGTTTTTTTCTGATGCATCATGAATCTTCATTTGAATGATCTAGATATTGATTCTTAAATCCCAAGGTTAGTCTTATACTCTATGCACAACACTCTACAATGCGAGTATATCACTCGCATATTTGACCAAATTGTGCGCTACTCAACCCATAATGTCTCTGATTAGCCACTGGCTGGTAAATGTTCCGATTTCACTCACCAGTGATTGAGTAATAAAGTGGTGAAGTTCAGCGTCGAGATCCTTTATGCTCAAAGCTGAAGTATGTAACTTTTTCAGTGTTAAAATACTTTCTCCTGTCCCAACTTAATATGCAGAGACAACTAAGCATTTCATAGGTTAATTTTCTCAAACTGTAAACACTGTTTCTGTTGAGCTATGAAAATCGCTGTTTTTATTGTATGTTTTTTGTTTTTGAGCGACCCGCTTGGACCCAACAACATTCTTCAACCAGTGCTGTTCATTAGGGGCGGGACTTCCTCTTTGTTTGATCAATGGCAGATGGGAATGCATATACATAATTCTGATTTGAAGAGACAGGTTATTTTTGCAATTTTGCTTCATGCCTCAGAAATGACAAACTTTAGCTTTAATGTGCATTCAACCGAAAACACAGACGCACAGACTCCCAATATTCTTTTTCTTTTTTCTTTTATTATATTTTCTCCCAAATTAGAACGCCCAATTCCCACTACTTAGTTGGTCCTCGTGGTGGCACAGTTACTCACCTCAATCCGGGTAGCTGAGGACAAGTCCCAGTTGCCTCCGCTTCTGATACAGACAATCCGCGCATCTTATCACGTGACTCATTGTGCATGACACCGTGGAGACTCACCGCATGTGGAGGCTCATGCTACTCTCCATGATCCACACACAACTCACCACACGCCCCATTGAGAGAACCACTAATCACCACCACGAGGAGGTTACCCCATGTGACTCTACCCTCCCTTGCAGCCGGGCCAATTTTGTTGCTTAGGAGACCTGGCTAGAGTCCCTCAGCACGCCCTGGATTCGAACTCGTGACACCAGGGGTGGTAGTCAGCATCAATACTCGCTGAGCTACCCAGGCCCAACTCCTGATATTCTTAAAGAAACGTTGCCGGATTTTTAGCACGTGTTCTACAAATCAATGAAAATACTTATAGAATATACACACACACACACACACACACACACACACACACACACACACACACACACACACACACACACACACGTTGCCATTGATGACCTGATTTGAATCATGAACGAGGCTTCACGATGGCTATAACACAGTAGATTAATACTGTGGAGGATGAGAGTTTAAGAGTTAAAATTCCCATTGCAATATACACTACCGTTCAAATGTTTGGGGTCACTTGCCTAAAAAGTTTCTCATGATCTTAAAAACCTTTTTGATCTGAAGATATATTCTAAATGTTTGAAATACATTTTGTAGACAAAAATATAATTGTGCCACCATATTAATTTCATTATAAATCTAAAATGTTATTTAAAAAAAAAAAAAAGTTTTTGAAATGGATGACTTGTACCGAATACTTAAGAAAATGTGCCAATTAGTGCCCAACATACAGTATAGATGGGAATACTGTTTAAAAAGCATCACAGGGTGATTCCTCAAGAAGTTGTTTGAGAAAATGTCAAGAGTTCACGTCTGCAAATTCTAGGCAAAGGGTGACCACTTTGAAGATGCTTAAATATAACAGTTTTAATTTATTTTGGATTTTGTTTTGTCACAACATAATTCCCATATCTCCATTTATGATATTCCATGGTTTTGATGACTTCACTATTATTCTAAAATGTGAAAAAGAAAGAAAGAATGAGTAAGTGACCCTAAACTTTTGAAAAATTTGTGTATATATAAACTAATACAATATATTTTATGCAAATTCAAGACATCATATTAGTTGATGGAATACACAGAGCTGTATATTTAAAAAAAACGTAATGTGACTACAGCTATGAGATAGTAATTATAAATCTACATAGTTTAAAGGTCCACTGAATAACTAATAGCATTAGCTAACAGATAATTTATTTCATATGAAAGCAAAATTGAAGTGATGACTGAAATATACCCATATAAATCAGAAACTAATCAAAATAGGAAACAAATCAAGAGCTTGTGATTTGGAATTGAATCGGTAAATCTGAATCAAAACCATGCCCTAAAAGCTAGTGCTCTATGCAGTATATGATTGTGTACACGTTTGATTCCTGAAGAGCGGAATTACTCGCTGTGACTGTTTCTGCTCAGTGATGTGATTATTTGAGAACAGCTCAGTTTGCTATACACACCTGGACACGTCACCGAACACTCATTCTGGGTGTGTGAGATGTGCTATGATTATGTGATACTTATATACCCAAGCTAAGTGCTGGCGACTTTGTTCCAATTCTCCTCTTATCGATGCCATCTCATTGTTTGCAGATGGTCATTTTAGTCAATTAATATCTGCTTCTCCATTATTTATTAATTCAGCCTTGTGTCGTGACTGTAATTTCCCTATCATACCTTGTAGCAGAAGTTTATCAGGAATCTGATGGCAAACATTTGAGCAGCAGCGTGATTAGAGGGTTTCGTTCTGCTTGGTTGTTGCGTTTACCTTCGGTGCAGCCATGGGACAGCGTATCTTATTATGTTAATTAGATCACCAAAGACTGTTGAGGACTTAAGTGGACGCTGTGCCACTGTCCCCATGCCCTCCGATTGAGCAGCACGGGCTTGGTGCGGAAACACACAGGCCATTATTAGTGGCATCCACTCATTTACACCACTCTCCCAATCTCTCTCTCTCTACCTCGGCTCTCTTCAAGCATTGCTAATTGTGTACATATGTGTTATTCAGGTCAGGCAACTAGAACGTGATCCCTCATCCAGACAACACTGGTGTCCTTTAAAGGGAGAAAGGAAATGGAAGCCTAATTTCCATTCTCAGCAACAAAAATTGTGTTCATAGATGTATTGTTCATGTACATCAGCCACTTGTTATAATAAAATGACACAATATAATTAGTTTTTCTCTCTCTCCGTGTGAGACTATTCAGCCATTGGTGTTGTCCCACACCTGTGAATCAAGCAAGTGGTTTCAGTTCAGTGAGCGTAATCAGGCGACTAACTGCAATGATAAATACCACATGTGTATAATAAAATACATTTCTGTATTCTGTGTTGGTGGTGGCGTATTAAAGCGTGTAGTGGGCTAAAGTACTGAACTGTTAATCAGAAGGTTGCTGGTTCGATCCCCACAGCCAACACCATTGTGTCCTTGAGCAAGGCACTTAACTCCAGGTTGCTCCGGGGGATTTTCCCAGTAATAAGTGCACTGTAGACACAATTTGTCCATGAATCTGAATTTCCGCCAAATGGTGCCAAAAGCACTAAACATCCAGTGAGCGGCAGTTCTGTAGATGAAATGTCTTGTTGAGAGAGTTCAACAGTGAATGGCCAGACTGTTTCAAACTGACAAAGTCTACGTTAACTCACATAAACACTCTGTACAATTGGTGGTGCTGTTTTGGCGGCACGAGGGGGAGCTACACAATATTAGGCAGGTGGATGTGTATTTCCATACTTGAATATTGAAAGTCTGGGTCAAGGCTAAAAGAATAAATTGTAAACACAGAAACATGTGTTGTACCAAATATAAATTATGAACTTCTGGTAAAAACTCCTTTGACATGAAGTTGCCTAAAGTTCATTTCAAATAAATGCAAGGAACTCCTGAATAAGACTTTTAACTTTTTTGAGAAAACATAATTACATTGATATGATTACAAGTTTATATGCAATCCATCACAAGAGACATCACTTTCAGGTATCAAAAATTAATAAATATTTGGAATAAATATTTTAAATTATGGCTGCCTTTTTTATTGCATTTTTTAAATGTAAGATATAGGTGTAGCGAGTTTGAAATCTAAATTTAATTTGACACGGTGTTGTTAGTTTAATACATAAATAATAAATGATCTATTTCTTCCCATTGTATTGTACTTGCTGGTGGACCGTGACAGTTTGTGATTCTTAAAGTAGTTAATTACAGGGGTCAAGTTGTCAATGCACATTTATTGTATGGTCAATAAATTTAGTTGTTTTCTGAGAGTTAGTTGGTTTGGACAGTATATAGGCTATATCAAGGCCTGTTCTCGGTCTATATAGTAAATAACTGAACTTCTCTGTCATCTCTTAAGCTCTCAAGTCGCATCTCTCATCAGCTTTCTGTAGAGGAGGGATTACCTTTGAAGACCTCTTTGAGTATCTGTGTCTCCCAGATACATTAGATACACCTTGCCAAGAGACAGACACTAGGAATAGAGCAGCCAAATGACTAGCTCTGGCCTTTAGTCCATCAGCCACTACACAATCATCTGCGACCAATTAGGAGAGCTCCTCTAAAATATCATAACAATGGGCCAGACGCAAGCTGAAAGACATGAATGAATCCCCAAGATATGACAAAAGAGGAGGGGAGTCCAAGAAATAGAGTGTGACTGAAAGGCAGGTGTTAGTTCATTCTCAGATACATACCTTTTTGAATGGTAATTATGCCTACTCTTTCTCACTCACATTAGTTTTGGCATTTTAATTAGTTTTTATTCTTTCTATGAGATATTGCCGCTTGGTCGCAGGAAGTAAGAAAAATAGACATGTCTGTAGAGATGCTTGCTAACAAGTTCATGTGATCAAGGTCATTATAATAAGGTATTGTGGTATGATATGCTCATTGTATGATCTCAGCAATGTTTGTGCATGTTAGAGAGAATGAGATGACTGGATTGAACCCATTGGTGGTGGGAATGGCTGTTCACCTATTCACTTGGTGTAAAGTGATGGACTTCATCAAATCACTTACATTCATTAACTTTCTGTGCATGCCTGTTTAAAATTAGAAGGCAGAACAAACTCTAAACACTTTAATCTACTTTGGCTCTCTCATGTGATTATCCATTATAACTGTCCGCTAACAAACAGAATAAACCCACACATGTACTGATCTCTAGATGGCCCACTCTCACATACATGCTCCCACTCCCACTGTTTTCACAAGCTCCAGTTCTTTCATAAAGGATTCTGGTGATCTTTTCTGGTCACCCCACACACCTTTGGCAGGACTAAAGCCTGGCTTGGTGGGGTGAATTAAACATTCATCCTAAATCACACAAAAGAATTCATGGTGAATTGTATAGGGTTGTGAAAATATTCTTGGCATGCACTTATACGTATCATCACATGATATGTATGACTTGTATTGCGTCTGGATATGCATACTTCCTTACTGAATAGTATGCCAGTAGAGTTGGGTGTCTGAATCCTCAGTATTCATAAGAGTATGCAAGAAGTACTCAAAGTACCTACAACATCCAGGGAGATTCAAGAGTCAAGCGGCACTTTTTGACCGTAAGACCCAAAGTATACTTCAGTTTTGACGTGAATGCTTAGCACGTATAGATGAATGCTTGCTTTGACACCCATACACAGGTGGTTGGCACATGCATGCTATAACTGTTTCCACATTCGTCTCCTGTTGTTTATCGGCGATTACATCATCTTTGTGAAAGCAACGGTTCAATTGTGAGTGTTCACACCCTGGGTTATTATCATTAACAAACTTAAATAAGATATATATAAAAACCAATATGAACTCATTTGTTGTCAATACATTCTCGAAAGTACAAGAAGAGTTTGAGGACCATTATTGGTAATAATTTTTTATTCTCCCTCTTTGTTTTAAATTGCTTTGCTCTTTAATGTTATTTGTGTTCCTTAGTTGGCATTAATAGTTCCTTGTGCTTAAATTGTGCTTGTTTAACATAACCGAAGTAGTTGATATTTTTGGTGGTTGTTATTATGTCATATATTCGGTCACGGACAATGCCCATGTTCCCAGATGAAGTATGTACAGGATGTATTCAAACAACTCCCCTGCATACCTAAAGAACATACTTTTTTACCGGCCGAGAAATGCGTTCTTCATCAAAAGCAGAACATAACCTGACAGTATGTGATTTCATGTGAAGGTTAGATCTTATTGAAATGATCAATTCATTTATTCTTTAACATGTATGTAAGGGATAATGCACAGTCAGCCTGTTGTTATCTCAAAATAAGGCCATACAGGGTGATCAGATCCCCGACGTGAACGTTACATTGTCTCGCTGATTACACGGCTACCAAACAAATAAATACATAAAAACATGGACACAAAATGCTGATTCGCACTGACATTCTGTAATTAATTGCTTAGCAGCTGATTTGCACCTCTGGTTTGCATCAGAATTCTCATTATCCAGCTTATTACAAGAGTACCTGCCAAATAACGAAATAATATTCATGAAACATTGAAACGAAATACAATTGAAATAATTGTATTGGCTTGTAGATATTGCACAGTGAATCCAAGGAAAGATGACTCGCAATACCTGGATGACCGGTTCGATATGACTTAAAACCCGAATGTGCGGTTGTTACTCAGACATTTCAGACTGCTAGATGGCGCCATTGAACAATCAGTATAGATTATTCCAGAGAGAGACGTGCAATCAGTGATGATATTTGTCTGAAAAACTCATCTGGGCCTCTGTTGTGTCTATCATTTGACAGGAGAGGAGAAATGATTTGACTCTGTGTCTATGTAGACCCTTGAACATATTTTGTAATGTTACGAGACTGACACTCTTTGATACGTCTTTAATTTTCAAATGACACTTGTTTTTATTACTTTAGAAATAATCTATCTACATGTTTGTTCTTTTGACATCTTTATTTCCCCAATTGCTTTTCCTGATTTTTTTTTTTTTTACCGCTTTAAAACAAAACAAAAAAAAAAGGTACAAACCAAGCTCATATATAATTTTAGGGGAAAAAACAAACAAACAATGTTTACCACCATCCAACAACTTGCTTTGTGTAACACTGCGGTTCTGTTCCTCATTTTTATTGTTTTTGTTATGCGGTGTTGTGGACTGAGTGTTCTTTATTTCTATAAAATATTCAGATTGTCAGATCAGAGACTGAGTGAAGATTAAATGAGTGATTGCTGTAGCAATAATAATTTGTCAAATGTTGAAATGAATGATCATTCCAACTTAAACGTTTTAAGGTCAGGTGAGTAAGTGTGTAACGGTGAGATTTAAAAACTTTTGTGACACATATTGTACAGAGATGATTTCTTGTGAAAATGGTTGGAATATGGACTTGATTTCAGTTGACAAGGTTGAATATATATATATATATTGAACATCTGGGGCTGTTTTGACCGAGAGATCAAAGAGGTGTTCTTGTTCACTTTTGTCTGTGAATGTGTGCGAGTGTAAGGCAAATGAAAGAGTAGAGGTCTAAGAGGTTAGCGGGAGTTATAACCAGATTTTGATTAGTCAAAGAGGATCATGTGTAATGAAGCTTAAGTTGATGTTGAGAGAGATAAATGATGAGCATGTCTGTTCTTGTGTAGAGGCAGAGATTAGACAGTGAAAGATTTACTTTTAATCACCCTTCTCTACCATAATGGACCCTTTTCTATTACCCCCTTTCTGTCTTTTCTTCCTTTTTCTCTTTCCTGTGTAGCTCAGTATCACTTTTTTTCCTTCTTACATCCTTTTTTTGTTCCTCTCTCTTTCTATCTGTTTTCTGCAGTCTCGTCATAAAGGCTGTGCAATTTATTTACAATTTGCCATGTGAGGCTCTTACATCAGCAGCGTAATGTAGCGGCTCATTTAAAATACATTTGCAGCCTCGACTATATTTTGCAAAGATGATTTTTCATCCACGCTTCGTCCTTTTTTGCGCAATGAGGAATTGATAATAGACCTGTTTTCCCTATCATCCACTTATCTTGCACCCTGATGGAAAGAATGAAATAAAGCAGGGAGACAGGATGAAATGTTTCTTTTGGGGAGAATATGTGAATTAACACTGCAGAGAGAATTTAGCCTTTTGAGCATTTAGAGGACTCTCGTAAGTGACGAGTGTTTTTAATGGTTCTTGCCCTGGTGAAGCTTTTACTCCAGAACTGGCTACAACTTGTGTGTGTGCTGAAGATGGAGGAGATGCTCTGAACCCTGAAACATACAATCATTTTTTTTATTTTTTTTTTTGTAATGTATTATGGAAAGCACTTTTTCACTGCACAGAGGTGTCTCAAAGTGCTGCGGTAATAGCAAAGTAGAGTAAGAAAGTTTCAGTCACATGAACATTTGACACGGACAAGTATTTCTAAGCTTGTTTTTGCATATTTATGAGTTTGTGGGTATGTGTTTGACCCAGTGGTTTATTTTTATTTTCTGTAGCCTCTAAAGGCTAAACCAACTGTGATTTAGATTGACGGCTTTCAAAATGTGATGGATTTTCTTCAGCATTTGATTGAAGTTTTATCCCTGTCTGTTTTCCTTCATTCTGGAATCCCCAGTCTTTCCTAATTCAGACTGCAAACTGCACATCCTGTTTCTAAATGTTAAACTTGCCAAACAAGAACATAGAGAAAAGTCTGTCTGTCTGGACCGGGCAAGAAAATGAGAAGACTGATGACAGGACCAAGGAGATGTGCACTAATACCAATTTTCATAATCGACTATATTGTTAAGGATGATAATGTATAATTAGGCTCTGTTATGTTTACGTAACCCCAATCAGACAAATTCCAGAGGGATATACAAACGGATATTCAACAAATAAATAGACTAAATAACTAAAACAGCATATTGCACAAAGTAAGAAATAGTCGACCACCCTGGCATGTCCCTAGACAAGACAGTGTGTGAGAAAAACATAAACCTGTGGATGACATTTGGAGATGGGTTGATCAGATATCTGGTTTAAGGGGAACGCAGGTACGTTTGGCTGCCACTCCTCTACTGTTTACCATCGTTGCCAACGTCTGTCAAACGCCAAAGTATAATGAAGCCTTTTTGACCTAAATAAACTGTGATTGTTAAGAACTTCCTGTCATTATTGGGTTGTTTTGATTTTACATTAAACAGTGGTTTCAGTTCTTGTCTGTTGATATTGGACTAAATGGTCATAAAGGTGTCTTGCAATGTAAAATCCTGAAAGTGGAAACCTCTGTCGTTTACTCCAAGTTGTTTTTTCTTCTTCTGATCTCCATGAAGAGACACACACACACACACACACACACGCACATATTTATATATGTATATTTATTTATGCATGTATATATGTTAAATAATTTTCTCGAAAATGGCTTCGATACCTTTGCTACTTTTGAATATCTTACTTTTCCTCCTTGCTTTCGTCTCCTTGAATAATGACAGTCTGCCCTCAGTGAAGGCTGCTTGTTGTAAAATTGAGCATAGGTGGCATCTTTCTGGCTTGAATGTGTATTATTAAGTTTGGAAAGACCACTTATGTGATTATTAAGCTTTATCTGAATCTGCCAGATGATCTTATGTTTTCTCAGATAATTGAAAACAACCAAAACAATCCCAGGCATCTTTCATACTGTACAAAAAGACTCCTCAAATCTTACCACCTTGTCTGTTTCACCACAACTGTGTAATATTTTTCTAGATTTTTTTTTTTTAGTACCAAGATTGACAATGTCCATAAACAGACTCAATACTGATTCACACCTCTGTCCAGTTTGTCAAGTACCATTCTTTCAAATTTCTCTCAACATGTTTCTCTAAGTAATGAGGTGTCGCATATGGAAGTCACCACTAGCATACTTGATCCTCTCCCAACTAGTTTCCCATTGGTCTCAGTATAATAAATGAATACATGTGCACTGGTGTTGTGCCAGAACATTTTCAAACGGTTGCTGTAACTCCAGTACCAAAAAAAGTAGAACATGGATTTGGACACCATAAAAAGTTGTCGTCTTATCTCAAATCTCCCATTTCTTGTAAAAATCCTAAAACGTGTTGTTTCCTCTCAATTACATAATCACTTCACTGTTAATAATCTCTTTGAGTGCCTTCAATTTGGCTTCTGGCTCTTATAAGTTCTTGCTCTGGCTCTTTTTATATCTTCATTTTTCTTGATGTCAGTACCTCTTTCCACAATGTGGATTACAATCTTTTGCTCACTCATTTTGAAACTGACTTTGGGGTCTCTGTGACTTCTTTAAACTGTTTCAGGGCTTATCTTTCTGACCGTTGGCAGTTTGTCTCTCTGGGTAGATATAGGTCTGAGATTGGTCTAGTTCTCTTTGGTGTGCCACAGGGTTACATTTTGGGCCGCTAACTCTTCATTAGCCGTATTTCCACTATCGTTGCCAAATGAGGATGTTCTACTGCGTTCCGGGGTCAGTTGCATTTCCACTGTCATTTCCTGGGCTTCATTGTGGCTTTCTCAGGTCCAATAGCCTTTGGTTTTAATTCTTATATTCTTGTTCTTTTCCTATGTAAAGCACCTTGAGAAGCTATATTTAAAGGCACTGCATGCAAATAAAGTTTATTACTACAGTAGATTGTGAGGTACAACAGAAAGAAGCTAGAGGGATGGAGATGGATAAGGAAAAAGGAGAGTGTTTAATTAGTGTTGTGACGTTGGGGTTTTATTTAACATTACGGGCTTTTTCTGTTGCCAGGTCCTTTGATTACTTTCTCCCCGTGGCATCATCTTATTACACGAACACATTTTTACAAAAACTGCAGCATTATTAGAAACAGACAAAATCAGGGCTGCCAGCTTCGGCCCCAAATCACCAATCATCCAGTAACTATGCACTTTATCAAGATTTATCAAAGCATCATTGCATGCCTCTCATTTCCACAGATGGTTTAATCTCTTTTTAATGTTTACTTTAGTGTGGATTTTTAAAAATACCAGAGAGACTTGTGCTGAGCATTCATGCAATTAACAAAGCCAGCAAAGACTACCAATTTATTTATTTATTTCATTTGTAGGTGTATTGTTCCAAATGTCATGACTGATTACTTGTTGTTTTGCATTACACTAGGAGAAGGAACTGTCATCCTGGTGCCTTGTGCTATTGACAGGTTGTTACACATTAAGTTACACAACAAGCTTTTTGTTTGTTATAATTTTAGACTTTTGACAAATGCCTTTTTAAATTTAGATTTGGCTCTTTATACAGTGTTGTCCATGTATGAGTGGCCGGCTTCACATATTCATTATGAAGTGTGCTGCACATGCAGACTGTATATTTATTTCATGAAATCGTAGCCTTTTGTGTTTTAATCATCACTCTAGAACATACATTTTATTTGTTTCATTTTGCATTGTTTTATTTGATTAACTGCATTTTCATTGTTTGCAAAATATCTGCAATGACATGACATTCTGCATTTAATTGTTAATTCAGTTTTTGTGTTTGTATTCCCCAATTCTGTCTGTGTTTTCCGAATGACTGAAATCATACCATAGGCCCTTTAGGTTTGATCCTTGGACTGTCACAATTATCAAATATTTCTGATGATTAATTGTCAAGCAAATAATTGTGATTTATAGTGATTGTCTGTTTTAGGGCTGTGATGATTAATTATCATAATTTGTCATTTTTTAAGGTGTGCTTTTCTGCATGTGTGCTTCATACACCTTAAGTTGTCATTTTTACATATTTAGCTTTATATATATCAAATAATAAAATTGGGATAAACTAGGATTTCCTTTTTAAGGCTCTAAAAACTTATGAATAACATGAAAATTGTTGTTTTAAATATAAAAATATTTAAAATATGTCTCTTGTCAACTTTAGTTTTAGTCAATTTTACACTTGTTTTTTTGAACAAATATTTTATAATTAAAGATATAATACTATTAAGTAGGATAAAAGTCTGGACTGTCACAGTTTGACTCATTGTTATTTTTCACATTATCATCAACTAAAAGAGATTACTTTTGTTGACATATTATATGCCATATACATTAACTGACTAAAAGTAATGAAAATGACAAAACTGTTTGAAGGAAAAACTGAAAATGAAGACTGTCAGCTTTTACTTTCATTGCTTCTTTTTTTAACACACGTTTCTCTTGTCCATATGCTCATTGTGGAAAAAGACATAGATTGATGTCGGTGAATTGAGTGCTTTAGCTCAGCATCAGAGTATTGACGTTGCAGTAACATTGCAGTAATGTTGTGAAATGATTAAGAAGCCTTTGATCAGATGGGCTGGAACACTGGAGGCTGTCTCACGGGTCCGACAGCCCATCTCTCTTTCCCTTTCAATCCCTGTTTATTTCATCTCCCATTCTCTTTAACACAAGTCAGAGAGAAACCGAGAGCGAGAGAGATTTGGGGGGTGGAGGAGAAATGATAGTGTCATTTTTCTAGATCATCATCAGTCTCGTTCTCCTCTGATGAGGTTTTCTCTTCTGTCAGACAGCAGATTGTTATGCCATTTATTGAGAATGTTCCTGATTTGATGTGTTTTCCTGGTTACTATGTGGGGTAGATGTTTTTACAGGTTGTTTGCTTAATGAGTTCCCTGTTGTCATAGTGATTTGGCAGGATCTTCATTTTCTGTTATGGAAGTAGACGCACACAATCACACACATTAATGCGTGCACACTTCTCTCTTCTGCAAAATGGACTGCCAATAATAACAGCACTCGATCGGCTAATGAACCCAAGACCAAGCATACCAAAATGGAGACCGAGAGAGACTTTATTTTATTGTGAGATACTTTAGTTTTGACCCTGTCATTTACATCACTTGTCTGTTCTTAGATGTATACAGACATTGTGACATTTAGAAACAGGACGTTAGACCATAGCATGTCGGTTGCCCTTTTATCAGTGATCTAAATGTTAATTGATGGGGTTAATGACTTGCCATTAAAAGTGCGTTACAGGAATCGCAGAATGGGTTTGTGGGTTGCAACATTTGTGTTGTCCCTCCAACTCTGCATTCCAGACACATTTAAAGTGTAAGTGGTCTTCCAAGGGGCTTTTAAGGCTGTTCAGTGACTTGTGTTTGGCCTTTAACGTGCCCTTTGAATCTGTCAGCAGTGTAGCACGTAACACATAGACTTTTAAAGCACTGCTCTGTTTCAAGGTCAATGTTTATTTGTTTGTTTAAAGGTGCTGCATGTGTTTTTTTTTGTATTTTTCATGGAAAGGTATGAAAGTTTTTTTCTCACTCCCTGATTGATATTCCTGAAATAAGTGTCATTAGATATCTCACCAGTCTCCATGATGGCACTAGACAAAAATGTGTACATGGGGCCGCAGGCTTAACCCTTTCCACGTTCTTACAGTATTGTAGCTGTACAATAGTAGTAGTAGTAGTAGTAGTGTGTGTGTGTGTGTGTGTGTGTAGAGAGTCTGTATGTGTGTGTGTTGCACATATTTCAGAAGAAATGAAGATGCTCATTTACTCACCCTCATTATGTTAAAAACTAGAGCTGCACAATTAATCAAAATAAAATTTTAAATTGTGATATGACCTCATTTAATTATTAAACTACAAATGTTTGTCATTCAATTAAATAAATTCTCTGAACTCATTGATATATGTTAACCCCAACTAGTCTGCATAGCAACATAATATTAAGTGTATATATAATAGCAATATAATATTACTATTGAGTAATCATAATCATCAATATGGGGGTTATAGTAATACTAATAAATAATAGTAAATATTAATAATAGCAGTACATTTCCATATTTCAATTATAATAATTATAATTTCTGATAATACTAATAATTATAAAATATTATAATGATCATAATTATAATAATTTGAATTTCTGATATTTTAATAATAATTAATATTATTAATACTATTATATTATAATTATTATTTAGGGTTGTTAGGATTCACTCATCTCATGATACTGAACTCACGGTTCGGTTCAATTCACAATTTTTAAATAAACTTAAGCTTGACTAAAGAAAAGTTAAGATTCTTTTAAAATGTTTAAATTGTATTATTAGTAGTAGAACTAGTAGTTAGGGGTGTAACAATCCAATCATCTGGATTGATGCATAGATCCAGTGACCAACGATCAAATGTCATGGATACAACGCATAAATATCGATATAGACATTTTTTCTAGACGTTCCTTTATTTTAATACTCATGTCAGCCATGTCCGTACGCATTTTCGTGTTGAAGCCACCGTATTACATTCATTTAAATTAATGAGCACTAAATATGATTTTCATGTGGTACAAAGTTGTGGTCTGTGAAGCCAAATTGCGCTCTGCTTCTCGAGAATCACGAGCTCCATTGAGCGTATCTGTGCGAGTGCATCAACCGGGCGCTCTTTAAAATGCGAGCGCTCCTCATAAACGAAGAGTGGCTCACGCGCGATTTAATTCGGGCTTACATCGATATCGTTGCGATATGAGAATTTGCTTTTTTAAAATACCATGCAGAACTTCAAACATGTGAAACATCTTGACAACGCCGAAATTCTGAACAGCACTAATGAGGGAAAGAGAAACACCTGCTCATCTCCAGCATCAGTTACAAGGATTTACACATCAACACCCTTACTAACATTTATCCCAGTTAACTGTAACACAATATTTCATTACAACTGTGGAAGTTGTAGCCATGAACACTGCGGATAGCACAGATAGTTGGAAACAAGTCATGGGAATGCAAGTACTTTGAATTGGACTGAAAATCAGCTGTCATCAAACAAGTGATGATCACTTGTGTGTGAGTTTATATTTATATTATCTCTATGTTTTCAATGTTTGAATTGCCTTATTTTGTTGTGGATATTCTATTGTTGATGCAGAGAGCTGAATAAAATATCTAATTATATATTGGTTGCATTTGAGGGCAAAACAAAATGATTGTTTGTGTAAAATATGCACGTAATATCAGAATATCGATCAGTCCCCTGAATCGTATCGCAGCAGACTTTGAAGCATCGGCAAATATCAGTTCGTAGGCCAAGAGAATCGATTTAAGATCGTATCGTGATGAAACTCCGATTTACACCGCTAGTAGTAGTACTTTTTATATTACAATAATATAATTATTAAAATATAATATGTCTCAAATAAATAATGATGAAAAATGGGCCACGACCAGACAAAAACAGGTACACAGTTGACGGGTACAATTTGAATGCAAAGACTGTTGTTGTTTCCCCTCCTTGTTTTCACAATCTTATCTATTTATTTTGGTCTTTTTCTTTAATAAATTCCTCAAACCTTACTTTTCCATTCACAGAGAGAGAGAGAAAACTCTTTAAATGAGCTTAGTATCATTCATTTACTAGCCATATACTCATGCATTGTGTGTGCTTCAGAGATACGGCACCGTGAATCATGTATGATCTGATTTATATATACATTTACCATGCATAAACTGAGTTTTTTGTGTAATGAATGAATGTGGTTTTGATGGCACAACTGTTTGTCATGATAAGCAGATCAATACTCCATATTTTTATCCTACACACTCCCTTTTATGTCTCTCTGTTGGAGAGGGCTGATATGAAGGACTGTACTTTTGGATCAATAGTGTCACCATGGATTCAGTGTTAGATCTTTGAGCTCCTCATGAAATATACAGGATAAATCAGCCAATTTGTTCCAATTACATCAAGAACGTGAATCTTTAATGATCTTTCTCCATTTTGCCAAATGATCACAATTAGTTATTTGGGGTTTTACGTTCTCAAATTGTAGCCATCACAGAATTTGCCTAATCAAATCTATCTGATCCAGAGTTTCATCGTAATTAACAATTAATTGTGAAAGTCTAATGAGAAATCATGTCTGTACTTCCTCTTGGTTTGAATGTTCACTTTTGTTCCTCTGTCTGTAATATTCTTGTTTTTTGGCACATTTATTCTACTAATGTCTTTTTCTGTTGGCTGTTCTCTTGGATTTTGTTATTCAATGTTTTCTTTGTTTTCTACTCTTTCTGCGTGCTCTCTCTCTCTCTCTCTCTCTCTCTCTCTCTCTCTCTCTCTGCACTCTAAAGTATGTGAGGAGAGTGAACCTGTGGAAGAGCCACCGATGTACAGTAAGTGTGTGAGTGCTGGATTTGAGCCTAGGTGTTTAAGCAAGGGAGATTTTCTACCTCCAATAATGTTGCTTTATCCTTCTGACCTCCTCCTGACATGTGGCCCCTCCCACCACAATGCATAAGCCCCTCCCATATGCTTACCCCTCCCTTTCAGATGTTTAAAACACAGCCAGAGTCCATCAGCCTGATATTTTTTTTTTTGTATTTTTTTTTTTTATATCGGTCACATTTAATATTTATTTTCCAAAACCTATTGACCTTACTCTGTCTGTAGCCTACATAGGCAAGCCTTTTAGCCTCATATACAGCTCTAATAGACTTATAGATGAAAACATTATTAACTTGTGAATATTTTGTGTTTGTGTTGGTGAGTGGTGGTGGCGTAGTGGCTAAAGCACAGGGCTGTTAATCAGAAGGTCACAGGTTCTAACCCCACAGTCACCACCATTGTGTCCTTGAGTAAGGCACTTAACTCCAGGTTGCTCCGGGGGGATTGTCCCTGTAATAAGTGCACTGTAAGTCGCTTTGGATAAAAGCGTCTGCCAAATGCATAAATGTAAATGTAAAAATGTTTATGAAATTTCAGTGACGACACCTTGAATAAATATTTGAATGCAATGTAATGACATAAATTGATACAATTTGAAATTTGTCAATTTTATAAAGGCTAAATTGTGATTTAAAATGATGCAAATTGAAATATTAATTAAAATATACACTCTCACATACTATAGCATGTGAAGTCATATATGTATATATGAATGCTACATAAACAGATATAAAGATGCCCCCTTCCTGGTTTGCTCAATATCTTTTTCAGTTTCATTGCACTTTGGTTAAAATTCTGAGTACATACTAACATTTACTAGCCAATGGTCTAGTCAAATTCACTGATTTTATGGTATGTGAACAAATACTTGGATTTTAACTTGTAAAAATGTGTCTAATTAACTCTAAATTTTAGCATGAACACATTTAAATAATTAAAATGATAACAAACCAATTTCTTGCAAGCTTTTTGAGACAAAGTATAAAGCAGAGATGCCCAAATTAGGGCCTGTGGGCCAAAGTTGACCCACTATGACTTGGCCCACCTTTAAGTATATGGCGTGTAAGCCCTATAAAGCGTTTCGTTGCATTAAAATTGCAGAGTAATGTTAAACAATAAAACTATATCGTTCCTGTTTATAATCAGTAAACACCTTTCATATCTTGGCACTCCCTCATTTTTCATAATGCCACACATTTGCAAAAAAGTTAGACATAGCAAGAATACTTTGTGTAATATACCAGCTGCATGATAAAGAGAGACACTTAAACACCTGATACATCTTCAGGGTCAGAAATTAACGGAGGCTCTGGGCTAAAAAATCCCCCTGCAATCTAATATAGTTCCAAATTAATATATGCATCGCGTTTTTCATTTTAATTTTGCTGCACATTATTTGTTTCATGCCGTCCGTTGTGCAGATGGTGTGGAGTCAGTGGCAGATGCTCGCACCATAACATAGACGGGCACTCCAATTCTCACGCTTTGCATCAGTTCGGTGTCACCCTTACCTGCTAAAATGATCAAATGCTACAATATAGTTAATAATTATATAATCAAAAATAATATCTGGATGTGTTAAATAGCCATGATGTTAAATAAAATATTATTAATGATACAATAATAATTTTGCAGAACATTTAATGTCTGACTAATGTTCATTGTTTTATTAAATTGGCATGGAGTTGCTACGTTTATTTGTTTTTTTTATTTTTAATATAAGCTCCCCATTCCAAATTCGGAGAAATGCATCTACATCTACTGTGCCTGTGCATTTGTTTTGTGGGCTATTCATTTATTAGCCAAAATATTTGGGGGGGAAAAATGTTTTATCAATGCATGTTATGCAATAATGCAATGTTCTCTTTTGGCCCACGACCCTCTATCAAGATTGATATTTGGTCCTCTGTAGGAAAAACTTTGGGCACCTCTGGTATAAAGGAATTATGTTTATAATGTGCAATGCACCATGATTAATCGTGATTAATCCTTGATTATTATTTTTTAAATATCGATTCACAGCCCTAATTGTAATCATTGTCATCTCTGGGTGTGAGTGTTTGCGGCAGACTCAGATTGAGTGTTTTTAGCAGCTTGTGTGAATAGGGCTCTTTTACTGTAGATTAACCCCACTCCTGTGCTTTTGAGCCAGTATCCAGACCGCCGTGTTAATTAGTGCACAAGACAATTATGCACTTTTCTCCTGAGACCTGCGTTTACTTCTCTTAATCTGGTGTCTTAAATAATTAAACTTGTATTGAAACCCGCTGTTTTCCATCTGCTCCTCTGTTCAGCTCTTTTCTTCTTCTCATGTTCTTTTTTCCCTTGTTGTGCAGCTCTTCATTCTGTTAGACCGTGGATGATGATATATTAGTAATAGTAGTAGTAATTTTTGGCTGTAGTACCCGTACTTGTATATGAGAGCAAGAACAAGAGAAAGAACTTAATTTAATTCCTTGCCTTAAAATCTCAAAATGCAAATGATTAAAATGTTGTGTGTGGACTATACAGTGAGTGAGTGACCTCATTTAGCACAGTCATTACAGCTGGGTGGCTCTAATCTCATTCTTCACAGCTGTCTTGCCAAATGCCAAACCCCTTACTCTCTCACCATGGCCATTGTAAACACATCGGCTGTGCTTTAAAACCTAGTGAGCTGCCTACCTAGACAGCATGCTCTGAGTTTCATTAGAGCATCTAAAATGTTAAAAGTGAAGCTGTTTGCCTAGATGCCATTTTTGGGCATCATATGACACATTAAGATCTGCCATCCTACACAGTGTTTTTCAGCATATGTAGGGTTGAGGCTGCCAACGTAAAACTTTTGGGTGGCAAAGCAGTGACAAATTTCAAATCGAATCTGCCTTAGCATAAATGGTAAATGGTCTGCACTTAAATAGCGCCTTTTTAACCTTAACGGTATTCAAAGTGCTTTACTTTGCGTCCCATTCACACACCAATGATGTAAGGTGCTAGCCTGCCATTGGGAGCAACTTTGGGTTCAGTGTCTTGCCCAAGGACACTTCGGCGATTAGTGAAAATATAAGAATATGCTAACCTGTCAATATTTGGGTACCAAAGTCTGGGAGACCCCTTGGCGTGTTTGGTTGTGTGTGCTGGATGGCGGGGGCAGGCTACGAATTTGACTAATCAAATTGAAGCTTCCTGTCTAGACAATATTTTTTATTAAATGTTTTTGTGGGGCATAATATGCAGTTCAGCATGTCTATAATTAAAATGAAATGAAATAAATAAAAATGCTGTCTAGAGAATTGACACTCACTCTGGGTAGTGTCCTGGCAACTTTTATTTACCACTCCTTACATCCCTGTCCTCCTCCCTCAGCACTGTTCAAACATGTTTACTCGATGTCATCCTGCTCATCATCTGACCCCGAGAGGTCAACATATCACAGAACCCCACGAGTCCTCATTAATTCTCTTCCCACAAGCCTTTGCTCTTTAATTATTCAGTGTTTTCTGTATGTTTGTGTTTGAGATGAAATAGTGCTAGTTTTTTCCCCACATGTGATTGACAGTAATGTTGAAACATTAAGTGCAGGGGTAATGCGTTCCCACTGCTGTAGCCTATTAGTTTGCTTTTGGCACTGTCAGTTCTTTGACTGTGTGTTTGTGCACGTGTTAATCTGTTTGTTTTAGTTTCTCTCTGTTCACACTGGCATTTTTCAAACTATTGTGTGGTTATAAAGTGTGTAACCGTGTGATTATCATTTTCAGCTCGAAAAGAAGAGGATGACCTGGAGGAGAAGAAATCAATAAAGAAGAGAGTCAAAGAACTGAAAGTGCTGGACCCAAAGATAGCGCAGAACCTCTGTGAGTATCCATCCGTCCATCTACTTGTTTTTCCAAGTGGATTTGGACATAATTGAGGCAGACCGAATGATGTTATTCCTTGTCTTTTATTTTGCTAATGGACAATTAAATAATTTGTCCATGGGTTTTATGTTTGTTCTCTTGAGTCTTTTTGTAAATGCAGCAGTTCCTGTATCTTTCCAGATACAGAAGCTTCATCTTGTGTGTGATGGACAATGATCTGCTTGTTCTAAACTGGAGAAAAGGACACATTCTTGTGTTCATAAACCGCTATCAAAGCCGAATGGAACCGGACGCAGGGGTCTAGATAGGCGTATTTAACGCCTAGGCTTGTCACCATAAATATGACTAGCTGTTAATACCATTAGCTACTGCTTTCAAAATGGTTGAAAATAATACCCTAAACTTCACCTACATCACCTTGTGTTTTTAGAAACCCCAAAAGATTGCGGTATCTTCTTGAAGATGTGTTGAACAGTTCAGGCTTAAGTGACAAAGACTCTTCTGACATTGTGACAAACAAACAGTTCAGTGGCGTACCAAGGTACGAAAACCGAAAACATTAAGAAAAAATTCCAGAACATAACAGAAACCTCCCCAAAGTCCCTTTCAGTTTTTCCGGAGTGAAAACGCTCATCTAAAATGTTGCTAAGCATTTAATGTTAAATATTCCTTTCCGATAACATTTTCATGAAACCAAATAACAATAAATGTTGTTTTCATATAGGGCTTAAATTATTAGATGATGAAGAGAATTCCATTGTCAATAGTCCTTTGATCTAATTTAACGCAACATGAGATCATTTGAAATGCTAATGATGATGCGGGAGAGATGAACTTCAGCTCACACTTGATTGAGGAGAGGAAAAATTACACCGCTCACAGTCCAGACACACACTAAACTTTCCAAACAGCTTCAGGGGATGTAGATCGCAAAGTACGAATTAAGTAAATACAGAAGCAGTGCCATCATGCCGTCACACCTGGCATTCTGCTTGAGCAAAATTCTTTAGAATGTCTAAAAAATTAAACACCCCTACGTTATATCTTCAATGCATCCTTTATTAAAGTTCAAATAATAAGGACACCAGTTGTATAAATAAACACAATCTCCAAAACTTGCATTTTTCTGTGCCGCTTATATGAGTCACTTGAAAAATAGCGCAAATTTCTGCTGGCTGATACAGTCTCACGCGGAGACGCTTATCACCGGCGCACACTTATTACATAGCTAGATTATAACGTGATGGCTCGCGATGTAGTGAATCATAATTTATGTGTCACGGTGTGTATGTTATCGTGAAGACAATCGCAGATTCGCAGCTCTATTGAGAAGATATAATATCTAAATATAAATATCTAAAACTCCTTATGAACATTTACTTTAGGAGCTGTACTGCAGAATAAAAAATAAAATATGTCGGAGAATGTTGAATATAATATTTTTAAAAATGATACATTATGTGAGAAGCAACATATAAAATATTTAGACTTGCTTACAGAGAATGTATCTTAATTATTAGTATATTTTGTCTTTACAGCACTCGCAGAAGTATAAAATACAATTATTTGAAAAATACACACACTTATGTTCAAGATACTCGCACTTAAAGGCGACCTATTATGCAAAATTCACTTTACATGGTGTTTGAACATAAATGTGTTGAGAGTGTGTGTACACAATCACCCTATAATGATACAAGTCCACCCAGTCCTTTTTTTATCCCTATTAATCATAAACACTGTCTCAGAACAAGCCGTTCGCAGATTCTGTACAAATTAACATCACTTTGCACAAGCCCCACCCACGACTGTTGATGGACACTGCCGACAGACGTCGGTGTTTTGCTCATCCATCGTTGCAAAACTGCTGAAAAAACGCCACAATAAATAAATGTATCTAATAACCATTTGGAAACTAACTGGTTCATTCTCAAAGTTGTTCCTTCTGATGGATTCTCTCCCTCATCAGTGTCGGACACTGGATCAAACATATCGGGCTGAACACCTCTTTCTTTTCTTCTTTTTTTAAGTAAAGCTGATTCTGATATTCACTGTCAATCATATTGCTTATGATGTCTAGTTATTCCAAGCAGAGATGTCAAAACTCCGCCCTATTCTAGATACAGGGCGGGGAGCACCCGCTCATTTGCATTTAAAGACACACACACACACACACACACACACACACACACACACAACAACTAATTTGTATTCCCACCCAAAAATTGGCATTTTCAACATGGTATAATAAATGATCTGTTGGGTATTTTGAGCTGAAACTTCAGACACATTCTGGGGACACTTAATATTTAAATGGCATCTTGTGAAAAGGGGCAAAATAGGTGCCCTTTAAAACAAGTCTAAATATCTTCTACGTATCTTCTAAAGTAAATGTATCTTGTTTTAAAGATTTTTGGATGATTTGAAATGGAAAACACAACAAACACTTGATAACAATGTTTATTTTTTTTTTTTTTGCAGTATTTAGTTTTTTGATGAATTAAACAATGAAATCCACATATATTATTTCCTTGTTAATTCAGTGAATGTCATTTAGAGGTATTTTTAAAAGATGATTATGTCCTCTTTATTGTTAGTAAGCACGTTTAATACAAGCTGAATAATGGCTTAAGAGCTAATGATTAATCATTGCAATAATCACCAGAATAGTAAAAATAATAATAAGATTAGCTGATTATCAAAATAAATGTTAGTTGCAGCCCTATTTTAAAACCGCTTTTTGAACACTGCCACCATCTGCCATTGATTGAACAAACATATATAGTCATGCCCCAAATTGTTTTAGGCTGTGTTGTTATATCGAGCTGGACAGGCCAGTAAAAACAGACAGATCAATTTATATAGTGCCAAAAATACGGTGTTTGCAGTTTCCAAGGAAATCAACCTACAAATGGCTTACTTACAGTTGTTTCTGCATAATTAGCTGGGGTAGGAGAAAGTATTTTGACAACGAAAAAGTTTTCAGGTGTCCTGTTTTTTTTTTTTTTATTATTGTTTATTTATTTTTACGCCTCTGTCTTGGGTATACACACATGCACCTGTCTTTTGCTGTATTATGCAGTACCTTGTCTCATCCCCTCTCATGCACAGTTCTCATTGCACCTGTTTTTTAAAGGTTTAAACTCAACTCTTTTTACCTCCTCATAATTCTGTCCCTCCTTTTCTCTCTTTTTTGCATGTATGAGCTCTGATTCTTAACGCCGTATGCTGTCTAAATGAGCAAAGTTTTGTAATATGGAAAAAGTCTAATGAAATTGCGTCCGTGTCCCTGTTGAGCATCTGCAGTCAGATCACTGTCCATCATCCACTCGAGCGCTTCATTCATTCACTCCTTTTACCTTCCCTTTTATTACAGTTTGTCAGTTTGTTACATTAGATGTAACTCAGGACATCTTGACGTGAAAACAACAGTTGTCTTGATATAAAAATGTTGTCTATACTCTGAAGTTTTCCCAACTGGGCCAGAGTTGAAACGAGTTTAAAATGCAGAAAAATCAAACATATTGTTTTCCTCCATCTGGTGTTATTAGCATGCCGTGTACATGCACTTACACTCTGGATCCAAAGGTAACCCATTAATGAATTACTGCAGACAGCTTTTGATGTAAATGTATTTTCTGTTTCTCTCTCCTTCAGCCATTTTCTTGGGGTCATTCCGTATGTCATACGAGGAGATCAGGAGAATCATATTAGAGGTGGATGAGGATCAGCTGACTGAGCCCATGATCCAGGTAACATCACCTCTCATTGCCATTCATGACCTTTTAAAGAACACCCAAGTTCAGAGAGGTTAACCACAATCGTGAGAAATACAAGGCACATATTTCAGGCAACCATTAGAGCTTTAAGAATTGTGTTGTACTAAACCAAGTTTGAACTGATATACGAAGACAAACAAGAAAATGTCAAGAAGCAAGATATATAGGATATGGAATATGATCTAAATCTTTTTGTATAGTACAATAGAACGCTCACAATTTGATATGTATCATACAATACTTAAATAAATACATACGTGTGATTAAAACCAATCAATGCAACACTGAGAGCTGAGAGACAGTCTCCTCCCCGGTGAGGTGGTGCTGAGCGCTCACAGGGAAATGTATCAACTAGTCTACATGGGCGTGTTAAGAGCTCAAACCAATGGCAAACCTCCTCCGAAAAGACAGTCAGGCAGATAGACAGAAAAACAGACCCAGTCCATGCAGAATAAAACAACTTTTATAAGGTCTTCATCTCATGTCAGTTATTGATTTTATACCTATATTTCAAAATGATGGTTAATTTCATTTAGTAAACATTTGTAATGAGGAAAACAATGACTGAGTGCACCTTTAATTATGTTGATTTGAGAGTCACCGTCTCCCTGTATGCCAGCTTAATAATCTCAGCGGTAACTATTTATTCACAACAGGCAAGTACGCTGTTGTTCTGAAAGCAGAATGTCATCTACTCAAATGCACAGTGCGACCAACGCAAAGCAGACGCGTTTACTCTCGCTACCCTCCACTGCAGCGCTGCTACACCTGATGTGTGTCGCACTTTAAGCAGCTTTTGAGGAGCGGTGGGCACGTGAAGGGTTTGTCCGGGCTGCGCGCTTCTGCTTATTAGCGCTGTTAGTCACACTTCAAGGTTCGGCGTGCAGCTACGAAAGGACTTCAGCGTGTCGATAATTCATACTCCTGTCGCTCATGTGCGAGTGAGTGATTATTACAAATGCCACCAAGGTTGATCAAACAATCATTTGCGGACCTTGGGGAACCACCACGGACCCCCTTTTAAAGACCCTTGCTATATTGTATGGTTGGAAATCTGATATATTGAGAAGTGAGTTTCCACATTCAACGTAAATGGACTGTCGTTTAAGATTAGATCCGCAAACGTACAGGTTACAGGGATGACACATGATCACAGGTCTACTCTAGTGCTCTTGTACCCTTGAGCTAGATGCTTAACCCCAAGTGCTCCAGGGAGACATGTTTTCCCCTCACTAAGTGAAGTGTGTCACTAATTGCCACAGAGTCAGATTGAATGAAGAGCTGCCACTAAATGCCTTAAATTTAGAACTAAACTAGCAACAAGGAATACAATAGGATTGCAAGCTAAAGTTGAATTGCTACTTTAATGTTGCACACAAACTATATAAAAATAAAAGAAAATGCATTTTCTTACCCCTCCAGAATCTTGTGAAGCACCTTCCAGAACAAGAGCAGCTCAACACACTGGCTAAATACAAGAACGAATATGCAAACCTTTCTGAACCGGAGCAGTTTGGAGTAGTGGTAAGTCCATGAAAACACACACACACACACACACACACACACACACGTCATTTGTCGCTGGCAATGTTTTTACGTTTCTAAACATGTTCTATGTTACTCCATGTTCAGTGTAGTTTTATGTGCAGTTTAAAATCAACCAGTCACCCTTTGTTTCAAGTTTTGTCCACATGCTGATTAATTAATCTCTCAAATTAAAATAAAGAGATTCAATCATCTTTCCAAACAACCAGCAATGTTGTGCATTTTCTGAATATTATATAATGTAAACATTGTGTATCTGAACAAAGGAAAGATCTAGAACATAATATATTTATTTAATGGGAACCAGTGTTCTACCCGACAATACCACACATACATGAAACATCTGTTTCAACAAGCCTTAAGTGAACAGAGTTTTAAATAATGCATTGACATTGTTATTCTACAAATCTATAGATGCAAGGTTTATATTTACATATGTTTATGCAAATTATGATATATCACATTAAACTGATGGATGGAAACACTGAGATGGGAATTAAATCTCCAAAATGTGCATAAAAAAACTTGAATAAAATGTGATTTCATTTCAAATAAATGCACATAATCTTTGATGGAAACACATTTACCCAATAAACTCCTTTAGAATTTATATAGGAATATATATGTGCATCAAAAAAGTCATGTGACTTAACAATTAGTGGACCGATATCATTACATCTTTAATGTTGCTTTGGTCATTCTTTAATGCCAGTGTACTGAAAATCCGAAGCCTGCTTAGAGTTTGCAGATCAAATAAGTCAAATACAAATTTGAACTGTGCTGAAGAGCAGGTTTATTGAAACTTTTGGATCATCAGACACATTTCTGAAAATTACAAACGGTAGATCTGCGTGGCAAAATCATAAGAATTGAGGAACGCAAACAGATATCCATCTCAGATCTTTCTGACGCACTGTCGCTCCCAGACAAATGTCATTAGAAAACGGGTTCTTCAGAGGTTTTTGTCTGCATGCTCGAAACGGCAAATATGTTATTAAATGACTGTTCTCTTGACAGCATGGGATGGAAATACAGATTTATTTTGCAAATTATTTTTTTGCAGTATTCAGATTTTTCACATCAATTAAAATATCAACTTTGGAAACAAACAGTAGCTACTGTCAGCGGTAAGATCACTGAGGTCAAGAGTTGCAGTACAGTTAGTTTCTAGTAGGCATTCCAACTCTACTACAGTGAATTATGTGAGCTATCTGCACCAGTGTTGCCAACTTAGCGACTTTGTCGCTAGATGTAGCGACTTTTCAGACCTCTTTAGCGACTTTTATTCAAAAAAGCGACTAGCGACAAACATAGCGACTTTTTGGACAAACCATAGCTACTTCCCTAGAAGAAAGTCGCCAATTCTGCCCTCGCGAGCGTGTGGTCTTGCTTTCCTGCCCGGACTCGGAGGCATACCTCTCTCTGCATCTACACAGTCCAGTGGTGGCTCAGCGGTTAAGGGGTCTAGGTTACTGACCGAAAGGTTGTTGGTTCAAGCCCCAGCACTGCCAAGATACCACTGTTGGGCCCTTGAGCAAGGCCTTTGACCCTATATGCTCCAGGGGCGCTGTTTCATGGCTGACCCTGCGCTCTGACCCCAGCTTAGTTGGGATATGTGAAAACAACTGCATTTAATTGGCTCTGTACCTGTACTCTACACAATGACAATACAGTTGAATCTTATTCTACTCAATTCAGTGAGACTGACAGAGAGAGAGGTGAGCAGGCGAGAAGTAGGAGCTGCACAATCAGTTGACCACACGGCAGCTGACATAGACGTGAATGAGCATAGACGTTGTCAAGGACCAATCACAAATCTGTATTGTTTGCTCCCCTTAAGTTTTACATTTAAAGAGTTTAATTTTACCATTTATTTGTATTCTTTTCATGCACTTAACCATAGCAGATTTTTCAGACTCTCTGAATTCAGACACTTGGACAACTCTGTACTTTGTACTTTATTCAAACATGTAACAAACTTTACATTTTGCTACATTTGTATATATGGAATTAATAGGGTATTACAGTATGTACAGTAAGCACAGAGAAGCAAACGCATGTAAAGGGCGGACACTATTCAAAATGTAAATGAGATGCGGGGACTTCACAAATATGTTAATTAGCGCATGACATCATTTAGCGACTTTTCAAGCTGACTTTAGCTTCTTTCCATTGAAACTAGTTGGCAACACTGATCAGCACGCCCATTGGTAATCACCATATAGTTTCAATGTGCTTTGCTGAAGTTAAACTCTGCTTAATTTGGTCGCATTGCTAAAGCTCTCTGCTGGTCATGTCGCCGCCAACTCTCAATGAAAATGAGTGACTTCTGGTCGCACTTAGCTTTCAGTGAACAGCCCTTAAAACAGGGTTCCCCAATTAGTTTTCACCAATGGCCAACTTTTGTCAAGAGCCACGACAGTCAATGTAATGACACATTTTTTTGTGCTGCATCCCTAATAGTCGCTGTTTCAAAAGTATAGCCACAAGACGTAATCAGTATGAGTGTAAACATGATTTTTGTGTGATAAAATGACTTATTAACCCTGTCTGTGTAAAGTTATTGCCAATTTTACATCTTTGTTGCCATGATGCCATAATGTCAACAAACCCTTAAACCCTAAAATGATTATTTAAACAACTTTATAGCTCAATTAAAACACATTTTTGCGTTCATCAAATTACAAGTTTTACATGTCTGTCTTTCAACTCCCCAAATGTTGACGCAATTCACTTCCATTGTAAGTGTCTCACTGTAACATAGTTTTTTCCTTTTTATTTTTTTCTTCTTCTTTTTTTTTTTTAAGAAATGGAGGGATGAGTTTTCTGTGGTTATCAACATTCCCCAAATGCTGTAGACTGAGCTTAACTTGTATTGAACCCGAATATTCCATTAAGTTCTCTGCATCATGTTTTAGATGTCCCTTTAGGGATACACTTATTGTTTTATTTCATAGACAGTTTCTTTTTTTTTTTTTTTTTTTTCTTCTTTAGATGATGTTGGGAGAGTTGGGAAATGGCATCGGTCATGACACAGTGATATTATGTGCAGAACTTTTGTCTGTTAATAAAGCCTCAGCTTGTATTTGATTGTTTCTGACAACCCACCTGTGATTGTGTAAGAGCACATTCAGAGATTTGGTCAGATGTGTGAATTCTAAGTGTAAAACTTGACAGTCCCTAATTCACATGACATTTCTTTTAGCTCTGATTTTTCACGGTTCAAGTGCACACCACTCATTGTTAAATAAATGATCAACGAGTCAGCTCAGTTGTCGAAGGCACTGTTCAGCAGCTGACCTTGTGAAAGATCCACAACTATCAGTGTTTGAGAGCATGTGCTTGCAAAACTTTTAACTGGTTTGTTCACTCTGGTTGTGTTTTGCCGATTACACTTGACATTTTTTAAGATACACTGGGATGCTGGATGGAGAGAAACCAAGATGCATGCTTTTGTGAGAAGTGAAATGGAAGTGAAAGATATGCACGTGGGAACCATCAAGATTCCACTTCATGTAACAGTGCGGCCTGCCATTTTGTTTGCAACGTTTATTATATAATGAGGGATGGACCTGTGGTTTATGCATGCATGGGCAGCAGGAAATTATGCATTAGCAGTTCAGGGAACTATCCAGTTCAAAGGGAATTCTAAATCTCACATAGTTACACTGCAAGCAGGTTTTTACTCTTTGTTCTTTGGAGTCTCAAATTGGAACCATTTCTTTGCTATCTGCTAAGTGGACCATAAAATATAGCAAGTGACTGCAGGTACCTCAGATCATATGGGGGTGACAGTGTGTCTTTCCTTGTGCTGTTTTGTTTCATTCATCTGTAGATGCCTTTGTAAATGGATTTTATAGGCCCAAAGACATAAACTATAGCGGGGTAAAGTTGTATAGCTTGGAATGAAAGAATTTGGCAAATATCGGAGAGGTGGTGGCGTAGTGGGCTAAAGCACATAACTGGTAATCAGACGGTCGCTGGTTTGATCCCCACAGCCACCACCATTATGTCCTTGAGCAAGGCACTTAACTCCAGGTTGCTCCTGGGGGGGGATTGTCCCTGTAATAAGTGCACTGTAAGTCGCTTTGGATAAAAGCATCTGCCAAATGCATAAATGTAAATGTATATTATTTTTGGTGTTCCAATAGAGCAAAATGTTGCCCTCCCATTTTTTTCAGACTTCTGAGTTGTGGAAGTATCTTTCCCATTCATTTCTTCTTTATATAAACTTTATATAAAATGCTTCATAAAAGAGTTATGAGCCTTGCACCAAACCAACCAGCTCCATGGAGAATCACACCATCAATAACTTTGTTTTGAGGCAAAAAAAGTGTAATGTGTCTTTTTTTTTTCTTTTTTTTTCTGTTGTTGCCAGAGTATTACTACACAAAGAATAATGTTAGAAATGTATACGCAATAATTACAAATTTGAAAATTAAAGAGCACCTATTATGATTTTGAAACATGCCTCATTTTGTTTTAAAGGTCCCATACAATAGATTTACATGCATCCAAGGTCAACAAACACTTTAATTTGCTCATAATTTAAATTGCAGCTTTTCCTTTTTTTTCCCCCAGAGTCAAAAACGACTCGTTCAATGATCCGTTCTAAAGCATTCATTCTAAACTCCTCCTTTCAGAGAGCCTACTCTGCTCTGATTGGTCCATTCTAAAGCGTTCATTCTAAACTCCTCCTTTCAGAGAGCCTACTCTGCTCTGATTGGTCCATTCTAAAGCATTCATTCTAAACTCCTCCTTTCAGCGAGCATACTCTGCTCTGATTGGTCAGATGTCCCAGTCTGTTGTGATTGGTCTACCGCTTAGTGTAGTGATTGAGGGCGGTCAAAGCTGTTCGCGAGCAGCCATTGAAGATCAGAGGCGGGTTTTTTTGTTACCAAATGACTTAGGTTAGTACAGGAAGTAAGTCTGAAATTACTAACGACTTGTTTCATGTGTTCAGAATCGGTTCTTTCTTTTGGGAGTCAATAACTCATGCACTTTGATTTATGATACTATAACACGCTGCATGAAAGTTAATATTTGAAAAATCTTAATAGGTGCTCTTTAGAGAACGCTTATGATTTAATTAAGTTAAAAATGTGTCACGTAATACATCTCTATTTCGGCATGCTTTGTTTCTCCATGTAAATGTTTTTAATGGGTACGTGTAGTATTTTTAGCTCCTGATGAACTGTTTGGCTTTAGTCAGGTGAAGCTGAGCGTAAAGAATTACACCTCTTACCGGAAAACTCTCGGAGACGAGAAATCTCCAGTTGCCTTAGCAACAGTCTTTTTTTTCCCCTTTTTAACAGGTCTTGGTTCAAGGTGCTCAAAAAGAAAGGTTTAAATCAGGCAAACTAAGTCAGCCAGACAATAGAGGAAGAAAGATGAAATGTGTGTGTGTGTGTCACATTCCCCGTCGAGTCTTTCAGCAGGCCATATTCACTAGAGACCAAGCAAGTGTGTTCAGGGTCTACTGGGACACACACACACATTGAAACGTTTCTGTTGTGCGGCAGGCACTCTGGGTGGTTGTGTGAAATTAGGATTTAGCTCCCTGATAGAGAATAAAACTTGAAACACTTGGAAAACATGTTCCCATCTGAATTCTGTCACATGCTGAGTAGAGGCCAAGACGGTGTTGCCTTCACTCCTGCCTGAAGGTGCATTTAAATTTAGACTCTAAAGGGTGATTTTAATGTCTTACCTTGAGGAATATGAGCGGTAAAATTAATCTGGTCTCAAACTGTGTCCTGTGTATATGGATAGATTTGAACTAGTTTTATGTACAATAAAACATTCATGAGGAAAACAGAAGGGTGATGGACAGGAACCTGCATTTTATCAAAAAATAAAACCATGACAAAAGATGAGGACCATGACGAAAGTCTATATAATTGAGCGTGGTTACATGCACATCAATATGCTAATGACTTTCAAAAATCAGCTTAATCGCCTGTGACCGCGTGTGCACTTATGGATGTTGTATTTTGGCTCCGCTATACGCAACACATTATTTAAATGCATTTAATCCGACTGATCTCAGTTCAGGAGACTCTGTGCTGTCAGTAAAGGGTTAAACTTTAGACATACAGAGTCGTGTGACAAAACCAACCTCGTGATGATCACAGCGGAGTTTGTCTTTAGAGTGAAAAACCAACAAAACCACATCTAAGGAAACCTCATTAAGTTTTTACATTGAAACCTGTAATCTGTAGTTTCATCTATGCCATTTTATTCTTTTTTAATTTGTGCAGTTTATCACGTAATGTGTTCTATAGCACAAGGTGTTCCTTAGAAATCGCATATTTTCTGTGCATTATCAAACTGAGAATCAATGGGTTCATGAAAATGTTGCTTACAGAGGCCTTATATGGAGTTAGGATGAAAATAAGGTGCATTTCAAACTGTTCTGAGACCAGCGCAGACAGACAGCACACTGGAGGTTAAGTCATTCACTAAATAGGGAGCAAGGGAGCATCCTATAGCTTTCCTATAACTGTTCTGAGACCAGTGCAGACAGACAGCACACTGGAGGTTAAGTCGTTCAATAAATAGGGAGCAAGGGAGCATCCTATAGCTCTCCTATAACTGTTCTGAGACCAGTGCAGACAGACAGCACACTCGAGGTTAAGTCATGCACTAAATAGGGAGCAAGGGAGCATCCTATAGTTCTCTATGCAGTTAAGTGCGTTCACTCCTAAAATCTGATCAAAAGTTCAGTTTCAGGCTGCAGATGATGTTTGAATCACTCAACATTATTGACACACATGGGACAATGATCATCAGTACATAGATTCACAATTTATAATGTATCATTTATTTATTTAGTTATTTATTTATTTATTAACATGGTTGGCTGTGATTGGATGATGCTGGTTATTACTTTACATAAGAATTAATTATGCAAATTTCTGATTTAATGTCTGTAACATTTCATAAATATGAATAATCAACACTCCTGGAAACATCATAAACGATTTGATATAAATAAATAAATCAGACATTCTATAGCTTGGTATTATTTAAAATGTCACTTTTTTATTTTTGTTAATTAACATATTTATTAGATGCTACTAGTTGCAAATCAAAAAGGGAAATGGGAAAAGCACCCAGCAGCCACACTCTGCTCTCAGGAGGTTATTAAAAATACACAGGGAAACATTTATTTGAAGAGACTTGAAATCATCAGGTTGTTCTCTTTTCACATCAAATCGTAAACAGTCACACACACATAACGCTTGCACACATTAGATCAGCTGGTAAAAATGCTTGTAAAGAATGTGTATACAGGGGTGTAAAGTAATGGAGTAAAAAATACTCAAGTATTATTTTGGGGGGATTTGTACTTTTCTTGAGTGCAGTTTAAACAGAATACTTGCACTTTTACTTAATTACATTTCCAAAGATAAAATAGTACTTTTTACTCCTTACAATTTTATTTTAGCTGGACTGAAGCCGCCTTTTCACTGCCTCTAACAAAGCGACAGACCTGAGGTCAGTCATTTCAAACGAGTGTCTCACCGTGGCTGTGTGCAGTTTTGATCATCTGCTGATGCTGAATTTCGGATCTGATTTGTGCATCAGATATGTTGAAATATGAGTGCAACCAGGCCGTATTTGACCGCCCGACTGAATGTACTCATTCAAAACTCTGAGCATGAAGTGTGAAACAGAAGTTTTTTCTCCTAAACTTTATTCTACATGCCTGCAACTGTACTTCTACAGATTGGAATGTATGAAGTCAAAATGTATCATTCAATTTCCACACATATATATATATATATATAAACAAAAGGCTTTTATAATTAAATATGTCATTTATTTTTAATCTTGCCTTAATATATAAATCGTATCATATCTTATTTTTTTGACTCGCATGCTCTTAAGGACTAAGTATGCAACACTACTAAGTTGAGCTACCGCACAGTTTGATCACACTTAAACAAGCTTTTTAATGTAGTTGTTTATGTAATGCAAACGTTAATGTGTTTGTGTGTCATTAGAGCATTGTGTGAGGAACAGAGCAAAAAGTGTTGCTGCCATTTTACTTGTGATTTGCATGAAAGGCGACGAAAGTCATTGTTTGCCACATCTAGTGTTAATTCCACCAGGAAGTGCAGTTTTACGTACAACAGACCACATAAAAATCATTTTGCAAAAATATAGATATTGCAACATGATTCTTCGAACAGGTTGCAAACGTCACTGGGGGAGACCGAGTTGGAGACAGTAAAAAGGCAACTTAACAAAACCAATTTAACAACATCCTCTCACACAATCTCCTCTCTTGATTTCATTCTAGCTAGAGAACAAACCCCAACCTTTTTTTAATACTAGAGTACAATTTAATGAGAATATATTTTCTTTGAGTATTTTTTTTTTTTTTTTGCGTGCCCAATTCCCAATGCGCTCAACATCCTCATGGGGTGTAGTGACTCACCTCAATCTGGGTGGCAGAGGACAAATCTCAGTTGCCTCCACATCTGAGACCGTCAATCCACACATCGTATCACATGACTTGTTGAGGATGTTACCGTGGAGAACCTAGCGCATGTGGAGGCTTCGCTATTTTCTGTTGCATCCACGCACAACTCACCATGAGAACCACAATATAGTGACCACGAGGGGGTTAACCCAATGTGATTCTACCCACCCTAGCAACCGGGTAAACTGGGAGCTGAGGAAGCCTGACAGGAGTCTCTCAGCACGCCCTGGATTCGAGGTGTGATTCAGGTGTGATTGTCAGCTTCTTTACTTTCTGAGCTACCCAGGCCCCCCAAGTATATTTTTGACTAGATGCTTGAAGTACATTTTTTCTCAGTATCCATACTTTCACTTAAGTATAATTTCCCTGCGTGTATATGCAACACAAAATTGAGGTAATGAACCAAAATCTGTGTGCACCGATAGGTTTGTGCTTCCTGTTTATGACCTTTCAACAAGAAAGTCAAACCATAAATGCGTTTACATGAACTATTACATAATCGGCTAATTAATTAAATGCACTCACATTAGCCATTATATTTATATTTATGCATTTGGCAGATGCATTTATCCAAAGTGACTTACAGTGCACTTATTACAGGGACAATCCCCCGGAGCAACCTGGAGTTAAGTGTCTTACTCAAGGACACAATGGTGGTGACTGTGGGGATCGAACCAGCGACCTTCTGATTACCAGTTATGTGCTTTAGCCATCTACGCCACCACCACTCCATTATACAAACAGATTTGACTGCAGAATGGTGCGATTGTCCAGTTTGAATCAAGTCTCTCGAAAATATGTGTAATAAATAAACAGTGTAGTTGCTTTGTAATAGACCGCAAAAAAACGCAGATCAAAGAATGTTTGCCACTAAAGAAACCACTCAGAGTTATGAAACGTCATAAAGATGACATCAAATCAAAATTGACCCTTTTAATTACCTAAATGTCTATGGTCTCATTGTGTAGGATTCATCAGTGCACCGTATTCTAAAGTTTTTAAAGTCTTTATTCAAAGTATAATTAAGTTCTCTGCCTCTAAAGTGACTTCTAAGAATATAGCTAAGGCCGCATTGGTGGGGGAAAATGTTAGCCAATAATATAATTTCACAATCCATTCATATTCATAGCTCTTGTTTCTCTCTGGATTTGTTTCACTCAAAAATACGGTATGTTACTTTACAGAACTTATATTCATTCTGAATGCCGTTTCATTTTTGCTACATGTTCAGCATCTTGACATGTTTTATCCTTCGTTTATATACGTTGTTGCCATTTTTCCTTTAATGTGAAATATTTCAAGAGCCCAGAGCATGCCATCTGTGAGTAGTTTCATGAGTCCCCGAGATCTTTGATATATACAGGAACTATTATGTGATTTCCTACATCACTAAACTCCCTGATAAACTTTTTCATCATTCTTGTTTTTCTGTCTTCTGATGAATAATTCCTTGTGTGCACTGGCTGTGCCCGCCATTGGTTTTTGGGGAGGGTACAAATCCTTTTCAAACATTTATGGCTGGGAGAGCTTTGAATCAGAGTCTGTTTCATTGCAGATTAGCGCCGCCTGACAAACACAGAAGATGCCTGCTACAAGTTTGCAGAATGTTTACACGTAAATTAGGCATTTGGCGTTGCCCTATTTTCTTTTCCTTTTTCTTCTTATCAATCTCCTTCCTTTTCTCCATCCATCTCTTTGTTGCAGTTTGGATTTGTTGTGCTTTTGATCTGGATGGGAGCATATGTTTACAGTGTGCGTGCTTGTACGATCGACTGATATCTGATTATGATAAACAACTAGTTATATTAATCATATCTCTGTATTGAGTATCTTAATTACACTCTTAATTTGTGATTGCTAATTGCAAATTGTGCCTTGCTAACCCCCACCACCCCTTCAACAAACACTTAGAACACCCATCTATGTCTGTGTGAGGGCTGAGAATTCACCTCCGACTATTTTTGCTTTGCTGTTATTAACTTATTAAATTATTTTCTGTTATTTTGAACAAATATGCAGGAGCAATGGGAGGTGAATTAAAACATGCTGCATTTGAACCATTAATCTGACTCCATCGGTTTATCTTTCATGAAAACATGAAAAATCATTACAGCAATGATTCATCTAAACTAGTTTGTGTGATGTGAATTATAATGTGAGTTACTAGCTCTGTTTCTAAATCTAGTGAGCTGCCTATCTGGATGGCATCTTAAGTCATTCAGAAAGTAGGCAGCATAATGTTTTGCCAAATTCCCAGTGAAAAACAAACAAATAATATAAACAGCAGAGACTGTAGATGGAGGTGAGGCACATGTTGACTTTAACCCTTTAAGCCTGGATTCACAAGAGAGAGAAAAACTATATATATTAATAACTACAGTCTTGACCAACACATAATAGGTATTGTTTTAAAGCTTAGAAGCTCTACTTTACAATGCATGCAGGCAAAACTGAACAAGTGCTTTGAAATATGCTGACAAATCAGACGTATTCCATTTTGATAATGTATAAAAAAAGAAATTGCTCCGAATGTATTATTGCAATCATTAAAAAATATAAAATTCATCAATTAGTCATGTGTCACATGTTGTTGGAAAGCTCTCAAAGAGTAAAATACAACTAGCATATTTGTTTTACTCAGAAAAAAATATAGCGAGTAATAGCTAAATATATGACTTTGACATTTATGTTGGTTTTGCTTATATGCTGCATTTTTGCTTATAACATCATGAAAAATAAATGGAACTTTAAACACACAGAACACATAGCATTATTTAGAGTCTGTGATTATCTTTCAATCGAGTCCACACACAAGATAATCAGATGTATAGATCATTAGATAATCCACATGAAGCACAATGTTACATATGACCACCAGGAGATGGCGCCAAATACACGACACAGACTCAATGATGACTCAAATGACACAGAATGAAACTCATTCTGTGAAATCTCATGACTAAAATCATGTCTGCATGCTATGCAAACCTTTAGTCATTGTTGTGTATGCATGTGTTATTAGTTCCTATGTACAATTATTATGTTTTATCTGTTTGGAGAGACTTTTTGGACACTTTGATAAATTACTTTTGCAATGCTATAACTTTTGATTGCTTTGTCGCATCAATAGCTGATGTTTTCTCATATACATTTGACATGATTGGGAACAAAAGCAGTTTTTCAGAGCCACCTTATTTACACCCAGAGATATATAATCCGAAAATAGAAAAGAAAAAAGTAAATGTTTTGGCTCAGTTGTTTTTCAGATTTTTTTTTTTTTTTTTTTTCAGCAGTTTCTTAGACTGAAAGTCCTTAAAAGTAAAAGGGAAAAATGTTCTTTACAAATACCAAACACTTAACTTTCTTTGTCAAGCAGTGTTATAAGCCTTGAATTATGGGTATGCCACTGAAACAGCAAATCTTTATTTAAAAACTCATTCAGAGTTTAAAGGTTTAAATATACAAATTTCAATACTGAAAAGTATTTAATATACGTTTTACCCAGTTTTTGTGTCCGCTCTGTCTTTGCATGCTTGTTAGAGAAACCCGGTTAGCAAAGAGAGCCATTAGTGCAAACACTTTACAATAATGTTCCATTCGGTAATATTAGTTAACTATATTTTTTAACATGCAACAAAATAAATAATATTTTTTAGAGCTGTTGTTAATACTGTTTAACATTCATTTCAAAGTATAGTCATGTTTTTTATTTTATTTTTTAAATAAAAGTTCGATTAACATTAGTTAATGCAACATGAACTGACAATAACATTTTTTTTACTATTAACCAAGATCAATGAGTGCGGTTTAAAAATATTGATCATTGTTAGTTCATGATACGTAATGCAGTGTTCACAAATGGATCCTTTTTGTAAAGTTTTACCCCATTATTTCTTATTTGTTTTATTGTTTTATTGGGGATACATTTAAATTTTAAAATTAAATATAACAATACTTTTTAATAGTTTTTTTTTTGGGTTTATTTATTGTTTTATTGGAGATATCATAAATTAACAGGGCATTATGTTTGTAACAGAATGTATTAATCTTGGTTAACGTTTATTTATAAAAATACAATTGTTTTATAACTTTAAAATGCACAGTGCACTTTAAAAAAAAAAAAAAACATATATATATTATAATAATAATGATTAGTGTTTGAGGGAATATGTCTTAACCAAGATTTTGCTTTGTTAGTTTGTATTAACTAATGTGGCTGACAAATTTTACAGAATACATCATAAATGTAAAGTGTTTCCTTTTTAATAATCTCACCTGAAATCTTCAATATGTTTCAATGTGATGAACATAATTTTGCTTGAATAAATTATTTGGCTGAACTTGTTCTTTTATTTGTTGTCAGATTTATTTATTTATTTCCCATAAACATGGCCATTTACATCAAGTCAAACATCTTTTAGTAAGTTTCTCTCTTTCTCTTCCTCAGATGAGTAGCGTGAAGCGTCTAAAACCCAGACTGAACTCCATCCTATTTAAACTACAGTTTGAAGAGCAGGTGAATAACCTGCGTCCAGATATTATGGCGGTGAACGCAGCCTGTGATGAGGTGAGGAAGAGTAAACCCTTCAGCAGGCTGCTGGAACTCATTCTGCTCATGGGGAACTTCATGAACGCCGGCTCCCGGAACGCCCAGTCCTTTGGCTTCAACCTCAGCTCACTCTGCAAGGTACGCATGGAGAGAAAGGGATTACTCACCTCCACCACATAGTTTATGAGTTTCATAAATGGGCTCGCACAGAATCTACACTGTGGAATTAATTCTATATATGTAAGATGTGTGCTGAGAGGTCGACACTTGTTGGTAGCAGCATGGATTATATGTATGTTATAACAGGGGTAAGCACTGTAGCATTACACACACATTGTGTCATGTGCACTTATGGCATGATGGCAATGACAATTAAAACCGTTTCATTTCAATACATCAAAGTTTTGCCAAGATACGACCTAACTTCCTGTTTGTCATCCTCTGTCACATTAAATCATGTGTTAAACATGAATTATTTATTCATTTATGAATTATTATTATTATCATGTATTTAGTTGTTTATTATTTTTCAAAAATCTTCATTTTGACCAGAATCGTCTAGAGATTATTTGAGGAACTGCACACCAAGAAATCTCCCATAGACCAGAATATAATAAATAAGTCACTTTTTGAGCAACTATTTTTTGATGCTGCACCCACTATATGTTGTTTCATTATATCATATATTGGTTATACTGTGTGCATGTGTGTGTGTGTGTCTGTGTGTGTGTTGATCCAATGGAATCAGTAGGAAATAGAAATGTATGCTTTCTGTAAAAATGGTGGAAGATGAAAACAGTGGTTCCAGATTTTTTTTAATTATATATTTATTATTTTCTGGAAAACAAATATTTTAACAATAAAAAAAAATAGTTGAAGCAGATTAGCATGAGATATTAAGTTGTTTTTAGATAAATCCCACAAAATAAGTAGGGCGTGTGTGTCTGTTTGTGTGTGTGTGTCTCTGTCTGTCTCTGTGTGTGTGTCTGTCTGTGTCTGTCTGTGTTAGTGTGTGTGTGTGTGTGTGTGTGTGTGCTCTGTGTGTGTGTGAATTGCCAACGGGTTAAGAAAAATGTTTTTTTTATCTTGCGTCATTGGCAAATATTTTTTTGTTACAAGCATAAACTTTCAAATTGTCCATTTTGTTAGATTCCTCTTGGTCGTCATTTCACTTCTCAAGTAAATGTATCTTTTTTTATTTTTTTATTAAATGTTTTACGTTTACTGGAAAACAAGACTTGTGAAGAAATCTTGGCAATACATTTTTTTAAGTGTGTGTGTGTGTGTGTGTGTGTGTGTGTGTGTGTGTGTGTGTGTGTGTGTGTATATACACTCACCTAAAGGATTATTAGGAACACATACTAATACTGTGTTTGACCCCCTTTCGCCTTCAGAACTTCCTTAATTCTACGTGGCATTGATTCAACAAGGTGCTGAAAGCATTCTTTAGAAATGTTGGCCCATATTGATAGGATAGCATCTTGCAGTTGATGGAGATTTGTGGGATGCAAATCCAGGGCACGAAGCTCCTGCTCCACCACATCCCAAAGATGCTCTATTGGGTTGAGATCTGGTGACTGTGGGGGCCATTTTAGTACAGTGAACTCATTGTCATGTTCAAGAAACCAATTTGAAATGATTCAAGCTTTGTGACATGGTGCATTATCCTGCTGGAAGTAGCCATCAGAGGATGGGTACATGGTGGCCATAAAGGGATGGACATGGTCAGAAACAATGCTCAGGTAGGCCGTGGCATTTTAACGATGCCCAATTGGCACTAAGGGGCCTAAAGTGTGCCAAGAAAACATCCCCCACACCATAACACCACCACCACCAGCCTGCACAGTGGTAACAAGGCATGATGGATCCATGTTCTCATTCTGTTTACGCCAAATTCTGACTCTACCATCTGAATGTCTCAACAGAAATCGAGACTCATCAGACCAGGCAACATTTTTCCAGTCTTCAACGGTCCAATTTTGGTGAGCTCTTGCAAATTGTAGCCTCTTTTTCCTATTTGTAGTGGAGATGAGTGGTACCCGGTGGGGTCTTCTGCTGTTGTAGCCCATCCGCCTCAAGGTTGTGCGTGTTGTGGCTTCACAAATGCTTTGCTGCATACCTCGGTTGTAACGAGTGGTTATTTCAGGCAAAGTTGCTCTTCTATCAGCTTGAATCAGTCGGCCCATTCTCCTCTGACCTCTAGCATCAACAAGGCATTTTCACCCACAGGACTGCCGCGATACTGGATGTTTTTCCTTTTCACACCATTCTTTGTAAACCCTAGAAATGGTTGTGCGTGAAAATCCCAGTAACTGAGCAGATTGTGAAATACTCAGACCGGCCCGTCTGGCACCAACAACCATGCCACGCTCAATTTCTTAAATCACCTTTCTTTCCCATTCTGACATTCAGTTTGGAGTTCAGGAGATTGTCTTGACCAGGACCACACCCCTAAATGCATTGAAGCAACTGCCATGTGATTGGTTGATTAGATAATTGCATTAATGAGAAATTGAACAGGTGTTCCTAATAATCCTTTAGGTGAGTGTATGTGTATGTATGTATATATATATATATATATATATATATATATATATATATATATATATATATATATATATATATATAACTAAAATGATTGTTATTATATATATTATTATTATTATTATATCTATATTATGTTATATCTTATAGACAGGCCTCCGAAACAGAAACCAGTGAAGAGGCTGGTTTCCTAGACATGAAGATAGTCCAAGAGAACCTTCAAAAACAATATAATTCCATCCAACGCTATTATAAATATTTTGGCCTTTCTCTTTTGTTGTTCATCTGGCCTCCCTCATATTCTCACACACAGACTGTGGGCATTTTCCATCAGATGCTCTCATCCTGCTCTGTTGTTGTGAAGATGATGATAATTTATGTTCCTCTGATGTTTGTGGAGGAGCCAGAGCTGAGTTACCATCAGGCACGAGTGTCCGGCTACTGCCTCTGTGTCCTTCACTCCTCTTCCACACTTTTCCCATTACCTTGACCCCTATCGGCCGGTCAATCTAAAGTGCCTCTCAGTGGAGATGCCTGGCGATTGAGAAGATCTCATTTGATTTAACACTATCAAGCACTCAAGGCCACAATAGCCATATCTGTTGGTATCTATCAAAGTGCAGAGACCAAAAACCACTTTGTATTTTCTTCTGTTTCCAGAGATAAGTCTCTGAGGAATGACTTTTGTGTATATGCTGGCGAGTGAATTAGCTAATGTAAAGCCAGTGGATTGCTGCATATCTGTATCCTTTTGCCAGGTCTCACACAGGTGGGAATAAAAAAACATATAAAAATTGAACTGTAGTTCAGATTATGTCCTTTGACATTCTCTTGGACATTTCATGCTTAAGCAATTTATTTGTATTATATATTATTATTATTTATAATGCAAATATGCAGTAAATATAAAGTAATATAAGCTGTAAATATGTTATTTTATTTTTAGAATAATTATGTATTGTGCTGTTACCTCATATTTAATTATATACCTGATGTTTTGTCTTAATTTACATGATTAAATATGTATATGACCTGTAATATTATCCTGGCATAAAAAAGCAATGAGTTTTGGCAATTTGTTTGGACCACGCAAAAAAAAAAAAAGAATTTAAAACAGAATGTATATCCCCTTTAAATGCTTAAACGATCAGTGAGAAACATGTTTTAAGCATTATCATTTTCAGGTGAACTATTTTTGTTATCAGCTGCCACAATGCCACTAATATGATCAGAATATAAAGCTAGATTCTCCATAAAATATTTGTATACATGTTGTATCTTTTTCCCACTCTGTAAAGTCCTCTAATGAAAATATGTTTGGAGGATTGGGTGAAATTGTGTGCGAGTGGAAATTTAGGTGTGTGAAGAAGGGCAGTATGGGACTATAATTAATTACCACAGCAGCCACGCAGATTTACTTAAGTTTCCATGGCGACTTGCAATTAATTTTGTTATCAGGCTTGATTCTTCTCTAACTCTTTCTCTCTTCTTAATATTCCTCTTTTTTTTAATACAATTATCACTACTCCTGTTTGGTGCAAAAACTTTCAGAATAGCCATCACTGCATTAGTTTCTCTCTCTCTCTCTCTCTCTCTCTCTCTCTCTCTCTCTTTCTTTCTCTCTCTCTCTCTCTCTTTCTTTCTTTCTTTCTCTCTCTCTCTCTCTCTCTCTCTCTCTTTCTTTCTCTCTCTTTCTTTCTCTTTCTCTCTCTCTCTCTTTCTTTCTCTCTCTCTTTTAAACTACTTTATTGCATGATTGCGTTTACATTCAATATTGCCAAAGCATTAATAAACACAACAGATAATGACAAGACAAAAAATGTATATAATAAAATGGTAACAAATAGCAATAAAAATAGAATTATAATAAAATGCCGGGTAATTAATACAATTAAATAAAAACTATAATATGCATTTAACAAGACATTATAAACAAAAAGAAAATACTGTGACTGAAGGACATTAAGGCAGCGTGTGGGAGGGCGGAGGGCCTGGTCGTGATGCTGCACACCCGTCCCCTAATCAGGCCAATCAAGACTCAGAGAGGGATAATGGGCGACCGGAGACGGCAGTGCGAGAGAGAGAGAGATACGGGCAGCTGCCTGACACCTTTTGTGTGTGTTTGTCTTTTTGGTTAAGTTTATAATTTAAATATTATTTATATTGTCAAGCCGGTTCTCGCCGCCACCTCCTTTCCCTTTTACCTTATTACACGGTGATTGGTTTCTGAGGAGGTGCAGCTCAAAAATTAATTTAGCTGCAACTGATGCTTGATTGTCCTCCACCAGTAACACCTGCATATGTTTCTGCTGAACTGGATTACTGTGTGCTGAACTGGAAAACCAGTGAAGGAGAAGGCGTGTCTCAGTGAGCACAGACTTGTTCATGTTTGTTGGTGTCTGCCTTTTTCTATGACCTGTGATCACTGAGTCGGTATTTGGTTTGGGTCCGTCCCCGTTTTGGGTCTCTTACAGTGTGGAGATATTCTTCAGATTATATGTTCTGTTTAGGGCCCGATAACATTCCAGTTTGCTTTGGTTTTTACTTTCTTTTTTCCAATGGTCCAAATATGAATTTGTGCTTTCTTTTAAGATTTGTTTTATTGTGATTTGGTTTTGTTCAGCAGTGCTGGTCTGAAACTGGTGCTTCTTAGTGGTTAGTGGGTTTGTGAGTTTCAGAGCCAGCTGGCACAGGGGTCTCGTTTTAGGCTTCAACTATCGTGTTTTAAGGGTTTCATGTTGCAGTGTGTTAGGGGATCTTTTTTAAATATGTATAATTAGGGGGCATCTGCCTTGTTCTGTATGCATTAGTAGGTGTTCTTCTCTGAACTCTTAGAATGTTTCTACAGAATTCTGCATGCAGGGATTCTATGGGGTGTTTTGATGGACGTGCTGGTTGACTATCGTGTGTAGCGTGGTGCGGTGGTTTGGTAGGATTCCAATCTGACTCTTACTCAAGACATTGTGCTTGGGATGGGAAGGCCTGTATCCGGGCATACAGCAGAAAGTCTTCCCCAGATTACCGTTCACACAAATGCCTCTATTTATTAGGATTGGATTTGTTGACACGCTTATATAATGTGTGTATGAAGCCCATACTCCAGGTGTCAGGAAAGTAGCCAGTTTGCAGTTTCAGATTGAAGCGTTTTAACAAGTTCTCCTGCAGTACTGCAGCATTTCTGTTCTAATGTTGGCTAAACCACATGCCTTTCTGGGTTTTAGTTTATTAATCGCATCTGTCGATTCATCTCTGCTAATCTGATGGTCTTTTGGTTATTTTTTTATTGTAGATGCCAACTGACTCGTGTGCATGTGTTTCTGGTCAGGTGTGAGATTTTCTGGAGAATTCTCTGTTTTTCTGTCCTGCCTGTGTTTATTCAGACTGTTCCATTTTTCCCAGAACTGATTATAATTAATTAGGTATTCAATTTCATTGGATGTTGTTGCATATTGTATTTTTATAATCCGTGAGTGCTTCACAGTAATCTCTCTCTCTCTCTCTCTCTCTCTCTCTCTCTCTCTCTCTCTCTCTGATAATAAAATTCTTCCATGTTCATCATGTCTCTTAGAAGACTTGATAAAAGAAGACAGACTGTATGTGAACACATTTACATTCAGGATGTAGCCCTTTAAACACTGTGGGTGTTTTTAAAGGCCAGTTCACACTGCCCCAATGTTTTTGCCAGATTAGTGTGTTCACCCTGTTGCCGTTCGTTTGCATCTGTTTTCACTGATTCAACATGTTCAATCGGCTTTTGTCAGGTCTTTGAATGTTTGAGCAGTCTGATATGATTTTCTGACAAATTATGAAGTAATCTGACTTCAGGAAAAAACGTTGCCATGACAGTGATGTAAGAGTCCTTGTCAACTCATAGAAAATTACTCCAGGAGAAAATGAGTCAGTCTCGATTAATAACATTTTTGTTGCAAACGTGTTCGAACTCTCCGTTCCCTTCGAAATAAAAGAACACAATTATATGGGTTCAGCAGTTTTTGTGGAAGACACACATGAGGAAATATGTACAAGTAGGTAAGACATGGACAGAGATTAATTTGTGCTGAAGCGCTGTACACTCGCATGAAAAACACAGATCATTTATTTCTCAAACGGTGTCTAAATGCTTAACTAGATCCACATCTGCAATAATATTAACTTATATTTGTAATAAAATATTAACTTTGCTGACATTTTTGGACAAACCTCATGTGTAAAAATAAAAAATCTGCCCCGGATTGCTGTCTTTCGGAATGACGTTCCCAGAAAACTTTTTTTTTTATAAACGCAGTAATGTAATTGAAGCGCACACGTTTGTCTTCGTTTGCAACCTCTTCCTTGACAGTCATCTTCAAAGGCAAACAATGATTCGCAAAAATACAAGTTTGCTGGTTATTGTTGGATCCGTGTGAGCACGACAATTTCTCAACATTCTAAATACTACAGACAACTTTAGAATGTTGGAAGTGTTGTGTAAGTTGGGGGAGTTTGAATTGGCCTTAAAGATTCATTGTTTTAGTGGCATACCCAAGATTAAACTTAAATTATTATTATTATTATTATTATTATTATTATTATAATATAGTATATAATAAATTCAGAGATTCTCAGCCTAAGAGATTTGAGCCATCATTGAGTCTGTCATTTATGCCATCTCCTGGTGGCATTATACAATAAAAGTGAACGATCCTCTCTGCCCATATTTGGATGACTTCCAAGACTTGTGTGTGTGTGTGTGGGCTCATTTTTAAGATAATCACCACCTCCTGATTTTGTTATATTGTTCGTGAAGTTATAAGCAAAAATAAGGCATATAAGCAACACCTGTTTACATGTAACATTTATGTCAAAGACATATACTTAGCTATTACTTGCGCTATCTATCTATCTATATATATATATAGAGAGAGAGAGAGAGAGAGCGCGAGAGCGAACTAATGGAGTGATGGCCATTCTGAAAGTTTTAGCACCAAACAGGAGTAGTGATAATTAGAGTAAGGTTTACTGTATTAAAAAAAAAAAGAATTTAAAACGATTGTTGCTCAGACAAAGAAATGGTATGGCTTAAGAAGACTAGTTAGTGTGCAAGTCATTTAGATAGCTTTCTCATTCTGCTTCTGAAAGAAAGACATACATGTTTGGCCGTATTCCATGTTCTTTGATCTCAACATGCAGCAGTGCCTTATCCAGAGCAGCCTTCACCTGCAAATGATGGACTTGTTTTGCCATTTCTGTGATGCTGTTGAATTCAGAAGCCCAATCAGTTAATTGAATCACTATTGTGTTGGAGAAACTGAAGTAAACAAGATCACCAGTTGTTTTATTATACATTTATATTATCACCTTCTCCATACATCTCTGGCTCATTTATGTTACATATCGACACTTAGTCATCTTCACGCCTGTCCTAATATCCATGCATCTGAACTAATGGAGTGTTTCATCTTTACTGCTGAAAGAGACACTACATCTCTTCATCCACATGTAGGGATACAGTCCCCAATGGGCAGGAGTAACAAAGAAAGTGTGTCGTTTTCTGCCTTTCAAGTTCTTCGCCTGAGGGCCTGTCCCGATGTTCTCTCTTTCTCTGCCTCTCTTGATCGGATCCTTTGTTTGTTTGTTTGTTTAATTCTGAGTTTAACCTGTCAGTGGCTTTGTTTGGCTTGCAGTGGCTTTATGGAGCATGTTTAGTTGTCAAAGGATTTGAAAGTTCTTCCTTTTGCGTAAATGACATTTCACATTTACATTTATGCATTTGGCAGACGCTTTTATCCAAAGCGACTTACAGTGCAAATTATTACAGGGACAATCCCCCCGGAGCAACCTGGAGTTAAGTGCCTTGCTCAAGGACACAATGGTGGTGGCTGTGGGGTTAGAACCAGTGACCATCTGATTAACAGCCCTGTGCTTTAGCCACTACGCCACCAGGACGATGAAATGACTTACACAGCACTGTTTGATCTCATCAGCAGAGGACGGTTCAGTATGTCATAAGCATGCTCTTCATCAGCCTCCATGAATGTGGTTTTTATCTTGAAACGTTTTGCGATTGAGAACCGATATTCAAGCTCTTTCACAGACATCAATGACTCCAAAATCAGATTTGATATTATAATTTTTTTATTCCTCGGTCATGCTTTCTCTTTTGAAATAAGCACAAGTTAGTTTAGAAGAAATCGGTCCTATCGCAAATGATATATTTGAGAACCCCTGTGCAACAAAACTTATTTTCATCTGCGGCCATCAGTCTGATGCTTCACATGGTTTCCAAATGTTCTGACACTGCAATTATCCAATTGAACCCTGAGTGCATATCCAACACAAAGACTCTGTCAGAAGACACATTTAAAAGAGATTGAGAGAAAGGAGAGGATGAAAATAAACTAGATGGAAAGTCGATTTCTTCAATTTCATATCTCATTTTCTAAGCCCCATTTGGAAGTCCTTTTTCACTTCATCGTCCTCCCCTTTCAAATTAATAAGGCATCTGAATCAGCAGACCACACCACCCAGCAGAGCTTAATAATGTTTTCACTATCCATGTTAATCAAATGTGTTTTGCCTAGGCTTTTACAAAGGCCTGTATCATTGTGCTACGATGATAATCATGACTGACATTGAAAGCATCTTGCTTTTCTAGTCCAGCCACAATTTCTGTGTACTATCAAATTAACTTGTCAGACGTGAAGAAGGCTGGTGCTGATGACTTCAGTCATAATTCTCTCCGTTTCTTTCATATACACATGGGAAAACTAAATATTCTTTTTTATTTATTTATTTTCAATAATATATTTCATGGTTTGGAATGCTTGTGGAGGATGCTAATACAGATGCATTGTGGGTTAATAGAGCAAAGTGTACTCATATGATGCGTCCCAATACATACGATTATGCTATGCACTACAATTTACGCACTTGCTTGTGATGGGATGGGCCATACCTTTGAGTGTATAGTAAGAAAGCGTTAGACAGTTGGGCTGGGCGATATGATGGGCGATACACTATATATCGTTGCAAGGATATATAAAAAAACAATTGATTTAAGATTTTGCTATATTGTGCATTTTTGAATATGTAAATATCCATGTGTGCAGCGTGGGCTTACCTATCAGTGGGAAACATGGTAAAGGTTTTTCCAGCATTTATTTATTATTTTTGTGCCTCTTCCCAACTAAACAAATTCAATGACTTTTATCTTGCATTTGGCACTTTAAAAGCTCAAAATCTTCTTCTCATCTGACACACGAATGTTTCACATTGTGAGTGTGGTGCACACGATCTCTGGAGCAAGCAAGTGCGTGCAAGTTCAGCAGGCTTCCCGATATTTTTGCTCCATAGACAGGAGAGCACAAAGTGAGATCACACACACTACTCAATCAGTTTTGACCCAGGAATACCCCAAATGAAGAAAGACATCTCCATAGAATGAGACGACTCCCAAACCGGTCTAGAAAATGAAGAGAAGCTTTATTTATTTATTTGTATACACCGTTTGAAATCATACATAATAAAACTACACAATCATGACTCGAAGACTTTATAGATATTACAGTTTCATTTTCTGTTAAGCTGCATTGAAACAATGTGTGTTGTGAACAGTGCTATACAAATGACTTATTAAACAGGTGTGACATCTGTGGTGTGGATTTACAAAAGCCGGCACAGAGCAGGAAGGTGTAGACTAATCTGCAAACTGCTAATTTCGCACGATGATAATCACTCTTATTACAAGCAATCTGTTTTACCACCTCAAAATGAAGCATGCAAAAGAATATTATTTTTGCATTTTTTGTTTATGTATTTTTTTGCAAGAAGTGTTTTTTATATATATATAATATATTTATTTATTTTTCACTTATGTATTTCCTGTGTTGCATTGCTTAAATAAGATCTTGAGTTTCTTGAGGAAAGTTTATAATAATAATAATGGTTAACAACATATTTGATTGAAATGTGGCATAATGTGTAATCTAGCAGTTTGTTAAGGTTGGTTTAAAAAAAACAAACAAAATTTCTTTTTAATTTTTTTTTTACTCTCCATTTCCAAAGGAAAATAATATAAGATAAAGTAGTTTTAATTGAATATGTTCTTAATTCACTGACTGGAGTTTCCAAAAATAGTCAGTACAATATGGTTATTTTATATGAATTTAAACCCATTTGTTTTTTATTTACCAGAAAACTTTTACTATAGAGATATATATATATATTTGCTCATAAGGTGATATACGATTTTGGTCCCATCACCCTTTGCTATTACACTTTTTTCAGCATTATGTGGTTTCTTTTATTATTATGAATAATGTTTTGGCTGGATAATATGTGAATTGGAATGCTTATTATTCATTCCATTTATACATTACACAACCGCTGTGGCAGCTTCAGCTGGGAATCTGCATTTTCTTTTTTTTTTTTAATAAGTCAAAATGCAACCATCAAAAACTCCCACACTTTTGCCGCACTATATTTCAGTGTATATAGTAAGGCCATACACAAATGCATGCACTTACAGTGGTCATGTGATTTCCAGCTTTGGACAAGCTATTTATTTAATTGTTGCTGTTCTGATTTAATTTTTATATCACAGTAATTAACTAACAAATTATTTTCTCTTGTCCTCTCTCCTGTCTACATCTTTGGTTTTCAGCTCAAGGATACTAAATCAGCAGATCAGAAGACCACTCTACTGCACTTCCTGGCAGACATCTGTGAGGAGAAATACCCTGAAGTGCTGAAGTTTGTGGACGATCTACATCATGTGGACCGGGCCAGTCGAGGTACTGGACATCTTTTCACATTTAGCTTTTGTTTCTCTTCTAGTTTTATTCCAAGGTGTTTGCAGGTCTTAGCTGGCCTCCCAAACTGACCGACTAAAGGTGCTCAATGTCTCACCCAGTACTCTGAACTCACTTATGCTGTGTGCGTGAGCATCAGAACATCTCTGTGGTGCTTCCGCATCTCTCCACTCTAATTGAATCAAAAATATTGTTGAATTTTATCAGACTTTTCTACAGCTTTATTTAGCCACACGTTCTCTCTCTCCTTTCACACATGTCCTTATTTTGCATCTCTGTCTGTCTCTCTCTGTCTATTTTTCTCCTCTGTGTGATTATTTTTTTTTTTCATTCCACTATTGAATATCAAGGGCACTTCACTTACTCTCTGAATCACCTACCATGTGCCAAACTATCTCATTTCTCCACGGCTCATTTTCCAGTTGGCTCAACCAAAGCCTGACAGAAAGTGTAGAACGCCCAGATACTGTACACAAACCTATCAAAATGAGATACACGTAAGTCTTAAATCCATAGCCACTAGCACCGAGCCAGTTCCTTGCCTCCGAGAAGACAAATATCTGACTCATTCAGTATTAACCACACGCATACCCAAACACAGTCTGAAACGTGAGACATCACATTGTACATGTTTTAATTCTGCACCTCAGTTTCTCTGTGTCGTCTTCTATAGTGCTGATGGTCTTAGTGCTTCATGTTCTAATATTTCTTATCAGCAACACTGGGCACAGAGATAATCTCTCTCTCTCCCTCTCTTGCTCTCTCTCTCGCTCTCTCAGTTTTAAGTCATGACAAATATTTTTACATTCATATTGCCAAAGTGTTTACAGCTGAGCTGCATACAAATAAAACAGAGTCTCTCTCTTGCCAATCGAAGATGATATAGTCAGGGAGTCTATATGTGCATGTTTGCCAGACAAAGAGAAGCAGGAGGTCTTATTGCCCTTGGCAGCCCTAGAGGCCAAGTCACAACTGGGTGACCAGTCTGACTCATTGCATTACCTAATGCTTCCAGAGAACGGGAGAGAGAGATTTTTTTTGGGAGGGGTGCGGGTACAAATAATTGTACAAGCAAAGACTATTAGAGAGAAAATGTGTGTGTATGCTGGATGGTGGCTTAAAGGAATAGTTCACCAAAAATGAAAATTCTCACTTTTTCAGCAGAACATAAATGAAGATTTTTAGAAGATAGAGCTCCGTCAGGTCCTTATAACAGAAGCATACGGTGCCAGCACTTTGGTCCAAAAGTCATATTTAGGCAGCTGTAAAGTAATCCACATGACGCCTGTCGATCAATGAATGTCTTCAGAAGCAAATCAATAATTATTATTATTTGTATTTACTTTAAATTCCATCCAGGGCTGTTTAAAATGGCCGAACTCTCACGTGATGTTCGTTCATCTGTTATAAATAAGTGCCTCTTCCGAATTATCGCGTGAAGGCTGGAAGTGCTTTTTGAAAGTTAATAACGTTTTAATTATCGAATGATTTGTTACACAAACGTATCGATTTGCTTCAGAAGTAATTAATTGATCAACAGGAGTCATGTGGATTACTTTATTGCTGCATAAATATAACTTTTGGACCGTCAAAGAGCTGGCACCCGTGAGCTTTTATTATAAGGGCCTAACAGAGCTCTACCTTCTAAAAATCTTCATTTTTTTTTTTTTTTTTTGTGGGAACTATCCTTTAAAACGGACCAGGCTAGAATGGCCCCCTGTCTATATGTCTTTCAGAAACTGTTCAAAGACTATTGGTCACCCGATATATCGCCGTAGCTGTAGCATTTTCCCATTTGGCCTATTAGTTTAGCAGGCTGTGACAGTGCAGAGAATGACTAATTTGCATGTGAAGGAGCCGTCTGAGGCATGTACTGTAAATGACAAATCACAGTTCGTTTTGTCATTTTGTGCCAGTACCGCTGGCTGACACCCTATCTACACCGGGGACGTTCGTTGACACGACATGACACCGTGCCGTAGCTAGAGCGGACACGTTTTTTTGTCTTGTTGGCAAGTTTAGCGTCTGTGCGTGCAGTGCAAAATGGAACGGGACTTCCGTGTACTGTCTGCGTCACATGGGCCACTTCCAGTATAGACCGCTTCATTGATTATAATGGGATCTATTAAATAAACACATTTTAATGTGTATATTTATTTGACCATTTATGTATTTGTTTTTTATTCACGTTTTTGTTTTCAAATGAAGATTGATCATTTATTTCTTAATTCTTGTTTAATTGGCGCTCTAAAACAGGGTGTCAGGAGATGCACACATGCTTGTGATATTAAGTGCTTGCACTTTCATTCACCCTCTGTCTCCTCAACGGTTCAAAATAACTTTTAACTCATGTCTAATGACAACAAGGAATATAGTGCTAAAACTTAAATCATATACCGTCTTCATAAATGTGGATTGGATATCTTTCAAATATAATAATATAACTTAAGATTTCTTCCTTTGAAGCACTCTTAGATCTTCCTCAACACATATTATATCAGCCTGGATCAAAACTGTGTCTCTCTGACTTCTGACAAATTCTGCTTTACAGTCAGTCCTCGAAAAGCTGGCGATGATCTGGGCCGTGTCAGTTGAGAGCGAGAGAACAACTTTAAAGTAATTGTGCTGCAAGTGCTCTATATTTAGGCTAAATGGCTACATATGTTAATGTCATATTTAGGGCTGAACGACTAATCAAAATACAATTGAAATCCTAGTATGACTTATGTATGCAGATCTGTTTTCTCTAGTTTATTACACATACTCACATACTCTGTGCATGCATGAATCTATTAATATTGTTTTAAAAAGCAGTTATGTGCTTAAAAACACAAATTCCTTCTTGTGCTTATAGTTAACAGACATGCTCAAGTTTAGTTTGGTGTCCAGAACATGCTGAACGTATTATAAATGCAGCGCTCATTTTCATCATTCCAAAATATGCTTGGCCACATAAAGTTTCCCTCCAAATTTAAAATAACTTCATAATACTGGGTTTTTTGTGGATGGAAGAATGAATGAGAGCATTTCACTGCATTAAAATTCCATTGTCAACTCTGCTACTAACAGAAACCCAAATTCTATTGGATTTTTTTAGATGTGCAGAGATGTCGATTTCTTTTTTTTCATGGCCACTTTCTCCTTCACACATTAGGTTTGTCTGCAGCTTTTTATTAGTTTCCCTTCTTTCTCTCTGTCCATCTCTTTGCCTCCCATTTCCCATTTAATTTGTGCCGCCTGCTCTTGTGCCCTTCATCAAAGCTGAAGTGGCATTATGGGTAACATATCCCCACCACAGCATGAATGTGTGTCCCTGCCCTCCCCTCTGGAAGCAGCCTCTGATTGTTTTACAGATATTACTTCCATTATTCTGTCCTATAGTTCTGGTGGATATGCAAGTGTTTTTTTTTTTCCTCTGGGCACTAGAGATACGTTCATTTAGAATTAGCTTGTGCCCATCAATAATTGTTATGGTTTTGTCTCTTATTTTGGTTCTGTCTAGTGTGATTTCCTTCAGTTTATACTAATGGACGGTACACGCATGTGTGTATATTTAGTTGTGTATGCGCATGTTTTTCTTTAGAGCACCAGCTGACTGTTATCAAGAATCTCTTTTGTTTTTTTGTTTTTTTTGGCGCACACAATCTCATTCCAAAACGACTTCCAGGATGCAAGAACATGAAGACTGTGACGGCAGCATTTTGAGGCATCGAAATAGGGAGCACTGATTGATCGGCCACCAATATGTATCGGTCAATTGACCCTTAGCTCAGTCTTAGAAACGTTTCTAACCAATCCTGTATAACTGTTGCTGTGCGCCATTTACCTGACAATTTTTTTATATAAATGATGTTGTAATCTGGTCACTTTTAATAGTGACACGAGGTACCTAGAGAGGTGACACGTAGTGTTTTAATCTATTTCAAAAATATTTTAACAGCCCTCATTCCCAAATGAACATGTTTAACGTCAGCATGGACACCTAGATTTGCTCCAAGGCAAATTAAACCTTATAACTTAACATTAATTTATGAATTGATTCCGGTCTTTTGCAGGCTCTAGTAAATAAAGAGTTTGCAGCATCATAGTGAGTGTGTTCTGAGACGTTATGGGCAGTTCTGTCCACTTTTAATAACGTCATTAAGTGTGTAGTCACTATTAAATGACACTATTCACTTTTTAAGTGACTTTGATAATCGTTTGTCCACAGTTTTCAGTCAAATTACTGTGTAATTTAACTATTTATTTGACAGAAGACATCATATAAATGCTTTAAAATGTTACACTTCATTTCACCCCATATAAAAATATTACCAATTGAGTTTATGAGAATAGTTTGCCAAAAAAAGCAGTTCACTGCAATCTCCAATTCATTCCTATTGGAAGTTCTGCAAAGTTTGTCAAAGCGAGCAAACACAACCAAAGGGGCAGGGCTTAGTGAAGGGTCAATTACGGACCTAATTAAAACCATCAGCAAATCGGACATAAGAATGAATGTGCAAGATGAAATATCGATGATTTACTAACACAGATGATTTGTGTATTTTGTAATATAAAGAAATACCTAACAATATAAATGAAATCCGAAAAATATGTGTCAAATTCACATGCATATTTTGAATTTGTATTGTTCTATCGTAATATTTAAAATCTGTGTTCTGATGTTTAGACCTTCAGAAACAAAATTGAAAATATAGCTGCATGCTGCAAATATGGGGCCAAGCACCTAACTTGCCTACAAGCCTATTTGACCTATAGGTCCCATTGGAACAACAGAGTGCTATGGCTATGATGTACATTGCAAAGGCACACTGGTAAATGAGTCACCCAAAGTTGGGTAACTTTCTGCATTTCAGCTTTATTCACAATCCACTGCATCATGTGGCCACATGGTGACAGACACTGAAGGGACATGCTGTGAGTAAGCACAGCAAAGCACAGCATTTACCATGATTGCAACCATTCAGTTAGCACAACAAAAAGGGCTTCTGGAAAACAGAAATTGAACTCTGACTTGCCTAGGTGGGTGTCAATCCCTTGATCTTTGGAACTGTAGCCTAGACATTTACACTGCGCCGCTCAGTTGACATGTCTAAGTAATAGCAAAGACATGGCAAGTTTAGAGTCAGCACACAAAACTATTGATTAGTTATCTTTTGAACTGTAGGTGCCGCTTTCACCAAACTCCTCAGGTGTCATCAGGACATGATGTCGAGGAAGCAAACCAATGTTCTTTTAAATCCAACAAGGCATTCAAAAGTTATATCACTCTTTATTAAAATTCAAAATGGCAGATATGGGGGAAATCTGGTTTTGCAGAAATGCTCATGACCAACAGAAACCATAGACATGATTGTAGGACATGTGGTTCAAAAGATAAGGTTGCAAGTAGCCTTTTTTATTTAAATTTTGTATTCTTCACCCATAGGTGGTGTTGTCACCAAACTTTGCATATACTATCAGATCACGGTCTTAATTAAGCATGCAGTGTTTCGCTTTGATAGGAAAAAGCGTTGCCGCGAAATATCCTCACTTCCTGTTTTACGATGACTTCGTTACCTTAACGGTAGCACAAATCTAAATGCTCTTTGGTCTCTGCGGAGTGGCCTGGAGATTATTTTGAGCCATTGTTTGAGCAAATCAGACAAAGTCTGAGGACATGAAAAGCTTAAAATGTAAACGTCATAATCCAAGATGTTGGCCACTGTTATGGGTGGAGGGTGTTAAGGGGTCCACTGAATCATCAGGAGGACAGTCAGACAATATATATGTAGACATACATTTGACAAAAAAATAAATACATAAATATATGTCTTTGTGTTTGTTTTTGAGTTGCCACAGTATGCAATAGACTGGCATGTCTTAAGGTCAATATTAGGTCAAAAATGGTAAAAAAAAACAAAACAGCTTTCTCTAGAAACTCATCAGTCAATCATTGTTTTGAGGAATGAAGGCTATACAATGCTTGAAATTGCCAAAAAACTGAAGATTTTCATACAGAGGTGTACACTACAGTCTTCAAAGACAACTGGCTCTAACAATGACAGAAAGAGATGTGGAAGACCAGATGTACAACTAAATAAGAAGATAAGTACATCACATGTCCGCCGCTGACAGCTTCGTTGAATTCTACCCGCTCAACACCAGTTTCATGTACAACAGTAAAGAGAAGACTCAGGGGTGCAGGACTTATGTTTTGAAACAGAATAACAAAAAGAAAAGGTTCGAGTGGGCAACGAAACACAGATTGTTGGAAAAGAGTGTTATGGATCTTAACCCCATTGAGCTTTTGTGGGATCAGCTAGACTGTAAGGTGTGTGAGAAGTGCCCGACAAGACAGTCACATCTATGTCAAGTGCTACAGGAAGCGTGGGGTGAAAGGTCACATGAGTAACTGGTAAAACGGTCAGCTAGAATGCCAAGGATCTGCAAAGCTGTCATTGCTGCACATGGAGGATTTTTTGATGAGAACTCTTTGAAGTAGTTTAAGAAGTTCTGAATTTGTTTTTTTTTATAGTATTTTTTCGCGTCATAAATGTCCTGACTATACATTGTGATCAGTTGAATGCCACTTTGGTGAAATAAAGTACCAATTTCGTTCCATAAGAGCAAAATCTGTCCATTATTCCAAACTTTCGGCTGCCATTGTATATATTTTTTTAACTGGTGGTGGTATATACACTCACCTAAAGGATTATTAGGAACACCTGTTCAATTTCTCATTAATGCAATTATCTAATCAACCAATCACATGGCAGTTGCTTCAATGCATTTAGGGGTGTGGTCCTGGTCAAGACAATCTCCTGAACTCCAAACTGAATGTCAGAATGGGAAAGAAAGGTGATTTAAGCAATTTTGAGCGTGGCATGGTTGTTGGTGCCAGACGGGCCGGTCTGAGTATTTCACAATCTGCTCAGTTACTGGGATTTTCACGCACAACCATTTCTAGGGTTTACAAAGAATGGTGTGAAAAGGGAAAAACATCCAGTATGCGGCAGTCCTGTGGGCTGAAAATGCCTTGTTGATGCTAGAGGTCAGAGGAGAATGGGCCGACTGATTCAAGCTGATAGAAGAGCAACTTTGCCTGAAATAACCTCTCGTTACAACCGAGGTATGCAGCAAAGCATTTGTGAAGCCACAACACGCACAACCTTGAGGCGGATGGGCTACAACAGCAGAAGACCCCACCGGGTACCACTCATCTCCACTACAAATAGGAAAAAGAGCTACAATTTGCAAGAGCTCACCAAAATTGGACAGTTGAAGACTGGAAAAATGTTGCCTGGTCTGATGAGTCTCGATTTCTGTTGAGACATTCAGATGGTAGAGTCAGACTTTGGCATGAACAGAAGGAGAACATGGATCCATCATGCCTTGTTACCACTGTGCAGGCTGGTGGTGGTGGTGTAATGGTGTGGGGGATGTTTTCTTGGCACACTTTAGGCCCCTTAGTGCCAATTGAGCATCGTTTAAATGCCACGGCCTACCTGAGCATTGTTTCTGACCATGTCCATCCCTTTATGGCCACCATGTACCCATCCTCTGATGGCTACTTCCAGCAGAATAATGCACCATGTCACAAAGCTTGAATCATTTCAAATTGGTTTCTTGAACATGACAATGAGTTCACTGTACTAAAATGGCCCCCACAGTCACCAGATCTCAACCCAATAGAGCATCTTTGGGATGTGGTGGAACGGGAGCTTCGTGCCCTGGATGTGCATCCCACAAATCTCCATCAACTGCAAGATGCTATCCTATCAATATGGGCCAAGATTTCTAAAGAATGCTTTCAGCACCTTGTTGAATCAATGCCACGTAGAATTAAGGCAGTTCTGAAGGCGAAAGGGGGTCAAACACAGTATTAGTATGGTGTTCCTAATAATCCTTTAGGTGAGTGCAGTTTGTCCTAGAGACCCCAAATTTTGTCTTGGTGCTTTTCATACCCACCTCTGCCTGTGTGCCAATTTTCATATTTTTCCTACAAGTGATTCAATGGGCTTTCAGAGACTCGCAAGGGGGTGAAAAATTATTAGAAATCTAACAAATACAATATGATCCACAGCACCTTCTGTGTTTGACACCTAAACATTTAGTGCAAAATATCCTCATTATGCTGTCCTTTTTTTATTTTTATTTTTATTTCTGTTGCCTTTTGACTTCATTATATCTTTCTTTGAAAACTTAATTTCAAGGCAGTGTAGTAGATTTTGAAAAACTGCCAGTGTGTCTTGTGTATTTGACCAGTTATACCAATGTACTTCTAGTTTCTTTTCTTGTGAGCACACACACAAACACTCACACATCTCTTCTACCATAAATCCCTATTATCTAATGGGCTCATTTGTCTTTGTCCTACGCAGAAACAACACTGATGAATCATAAACAAAATTACACTAACTTAGATACAGCACTCTATTTTGTGACTGAATGAATGACGTCCTACACACACATTCTTCTTTTCTCTCAAGAGCTTACAAATCACTAAAGAACGCTCTATTAAAATATACATGCTGTTCTCAAGTAGCGCTCTGAATGCCCATATTGTGCGCGCGCACACACACACACACACACACACACACACACACACACACAAATACATACACACACACTCACAAAAGCAGAGAGAGAGAGCTTACTCTGCAATCACTTCTCAAGAGCTTTAGACCTCAACTACAATTGAAATGTATTGCTGTTTGGTGTGTGTGTGTGTGTGTGTGTGTGTGTGTGTTTCACAGTGTAAATTACTAAAATCTTAAAGCAGCCTATTTGTAAAATGTTTGTGAAAGTAATAACTGGTGTTTGATTTTACTTTGAGTCTGCATAGATATACCCTACAGCACAGATATTCAGATTGACAGTGTAGTACGATCCTGTTGGTCCATGTGTACAAGTATGTTGGCATGTGTAGCCACTGGACTCTTGGGTGGCACTCAGAGTGGCAGCGCCAACCTCTCCTGGCACTGTCCAATGAGACCAGATAGAGACATTAACCACTATCTCTCTCTCGCTCTCTCCACTTTGTCTCCATTAGAGGGAGCTAGAGATGGGGTTGGTGCCTAAAGTCAGGTTTCTTTATCTTGTTCTCAAAATAGTTAATTTCTTTCTATTTATCTTTGGCTCTCTGTTTATGTCTACATGCATTCTGATCTGGCTTTTTGCTGCAAAATATCTGTTTTCAACACCTATTTAGATATATGAGAAATACCATAGTATTACTTATGCACATTAAATTGTTAAATTAATTAAGGAGTAAAAAGGGGACAAATCAGACCTAAACAGATTACCATTTAAGTAGTTTAACGTTTACACAATTCCTCATAAAAATGCAATAAATAATATCCTCCTAAGCTGAGTATATTAAAGGCAAATCTCTGCCCATGAGGCTCAGTCAACGTGTCCCAACACATTAAGCTAACACTTTGCATGGAATGGGATTGTCTCCTCCAAACAGCCTCTGCTTAATCAAAACTGAGTCTCTTATTAAAGTCACATAGTTACCTCATCAAACTACCAGCATGCATGAGGAACCAGGGGTAAAATGTACAGGCCATGTTTTACTTGCAGTAATAATTAACCAAATACAGCTCAAAACACTGCATTTTCTTACGTGTGTGTGTGTGCGTGTGCGTGTGTGTGCGTGAGAGATAGGGGTGTTATTAATTGTACAAATAATATGTTTAAGGGGAACAAAATGCAAAGTAACCTCAATACTCACCCTGAATGAGTATCCAGTGATGTGTGTAAGAGAGTGAGAAACAGTAATTTGATATTGATCTATTGTTGTGAGAATTGTATCCTCTCCACACTGCACAAAATTACTGTGGCAGTCAGGTGTACATGTGTTTGGCTACAAAAATGTACACACTTAGACAAGCTTCAAATGTACAAAATGCAGCAGTAACAGTATTATAATAATAAGAGATGTTACAGCTCAGCTTTTTATTTATCCTTTAAAGTGCTGGAGCATTAAAAAGAAACCTGTCAGACTTACTCTGCACAACCAATCAATACTATTACAAATATGTTAATGAAAGCAGCTGATGGATAACACCTATCCCAATTTAAAACAGATTAAACATCCGGAGTGTTGAAAGTAGTGTAGAAGAAAACCGGTGAGTTTTGAGCCATCATAATGTTGGTGAAAGAACAAACGGAAACTGATATAACCTTATTAACCCTCTTATTGTGATCAGAATCTGCATACACCTTTTGCAATCGTGGGTCAATTCAAGCTTATAAATCATTTATAACCCGATTTTTTTTCCATCTAAAACTATATTATAAGTAATTAGTGCTGTTCATACATGTAAAAAGACTGATAGTTTTATGTTAACTGACGAAAATAAGTTAATTAATATACAATTGTTCTTAGAAAAACAATATATATATATATATATATATCTCAACATTTATGTGAAATTTTATCTAAATATATCTAATGTGAGAATGACTAGTCATTTTTATGAATTAGATGTCACTCATAACTTCTCAATACAACTTGGTGGTCAAAAGTTATGAAACCAACGTATTGTTTTTCAACTAAACATCAATACAACTGGTCTACTCACATATGCAACATTAATACTTTACTGTGTTTTTAGGCTAAATCTATTCTGTTTACATGCATGAACTGCCGAATGTTGATGTGTGAGAGCATATACTGTAAGCTGGTTCGGCATCAAATGGCTGTCTCAGTTGCTTCTGTCTTTTTATGTAATCCCAGACTGACACGATGTTCTGTGAGGGCCATGATGTATGTTGCAGGGCTCCCTGTTCTTCTATTCTAATCTTATTTATTTGCAAAAGTAATGTTTGGGAGTCTAACATTTATATTTCCTATTGACACACTAAAGCTGACGATATAAATAACCATCTTAAGACAAATGTTTTTGTGAAACATCTTATGTGGCTTGCACAGTAGTGTGTGTGTGTGTGTATGTGTATATATATATATATATATATATATATATATATATATATATATATATATATATATATATATATATATATATATATATATATATATATATATATATATATATTATATTACACATACACACACACACACACACTTTTGGTAGTCTTGACAAAGTTTGGTTCCCGTACTAAAAACTATGTGGTATTTTAAAATTATGGTAACAGTAATTACAGTAATTCATGACTAATAATTACAAAAGTTAGTGACTGGTAATGTACTTGTTTGGCATAGTAAAATATTTATTAAGCCCTTATTGCCTGATTTCAAATTCTTGCTTTATAGCCCCTTCACTTTTGCCATAATGAATTCATTAGCTAAAAACAGAACATATCAGTAGCTAGTATGATGCATATGACATCTTTTATAAGTTCTTATGCATTTATAATCTTATTACAAACAGTTTTTGTTTCTAACTTTGTAAGCGTTAATCTGGATCTGTTACATCTACTACACTAGATGGCAGAAAGCACTAGAAAAATATATATACTTCATCACATTCCATCAAAATGTACAGATCTGAAATGTAGGTGGCACTCTAACACATTTGAGCCCTTTCGTTTTCATCCATAGACATTCAGTCTAATTATCAGTTCAAGCATCACCGTTGATGTTTAATTGAATATCACGGCCTCTGAGTGGACTACAAGCTCGAGCAATGTGTCATTATAAAGCTGAGATCCTCCCCTTTGCGACGATTGATATATAACATTTTATCATCAATAGTCGAAAACATATTTTTGGATGATTTGTTTTGCATTCTTTTACTTCTGGATGTGTTATTTTGTTCTGGACATCTAAGATATCTCATTGGAGTATTCAGCCAAGCAAGCTCACAGACAAGTAAACAATTTAATGTATGTATAAAAATAAAATGTACAGTATTCCTGAGAATGAGAGCTTTCATTTGATATTTGACTTGTCCATTTAGGTGCTATGTGAAGGACTTTTTATATATATATATATATATGTATATATGTACCCCATTACCTCTAGGGGGTGCTAATTTTCAACTTGATTTTTTATTATTTTAGTCAGTATTTTGTTATTTTAAGTAACACAAATTCAGAAGTGACCTGAAGGTTATCTCGGAAATGTTCTGATTCTAAGCTTTCAAATTATACCCCATATGCCTGACTTGTGTATACGGAGACTTTAATTGTTTTTTTTCTGCCATTGCACCCCCTCCATCGATTTTAAGATCAGGAATGTTATTTTTAGCAATTGTTGCCTGTTTGAAAAATTTATTTGCATCTGTTGTAAGTAAAGCATTTTGGTGCATTGTTTAAATTGTGTGTGTGTGTGTGTGTGTGTGTGTGTGTGTGTGTGTGTGTATAGTATCAGCAGAAAACCTTGAGAAGTGTCTGAAACAGATGGAGAAACACCTGCTGCAATTGGAGAAGGATCTGGACACTTTCAGCTCCACAGACGACCAGCAGGACCTGTTCCACAGCAAGATGGCAATATCCTTTTAGATACAGTACACACAAATTTTGTTGTGCCCTTATTTTTAAAATTGATTTTTCTCCCATTTTATTTGGTGTTCTGTTCTCTAACACATGGTGGAAACACATTCTCTTGCACTTTGGTTTGCCACAAACACACACATGCATTCACATACACTAATCAGAGTTTATGAGACTGTGTGTAAATTAATTATTTACATAGAATTTCACTGGGCTGTGTGTAATCCTGAAGACAGTTCGATAATGGATTTGTGCACTCTCCTCTCTGCTCCTCAGTTCCTCGGCTTGTTCGTTCTTTTCCCTACTGTCTGTCATTCCACTTAAAAGATTTTCCTGTTGTTGGGATGTTGCTTACTCTACAAATTGCAAACGTCTGGATGCCAACAAAGGCCAGGCCCTTTGCCAGGGGACATAACAGGGGCGCTAACAAAATGGACTCAAGTTGATCCAAACATGTACCTACGTAATCCTCAATGCACCTTCTATTTGGTGATTTTATAGACAGCTGAGCGTCGCTGTGTGTCTTAGTTTTTATTTTATTTATTCCTCCAATTTGTTTACTTCATTTTTGAAGGCTTAATTTGCCTGAATGCATGTCTTCTAGCATGTATGCTCAAAATCTACACTATTCTTTCTGATGATCAAATTCTACTTTGGTTGTGTGTTTGTGACGCTCCAGATCCAGTGAATGCCTGAGGTAGATGCCTGTTCTGGGTCTGACCCAGCTGCTCTACCCTTCATGCTGGCCTGGCTGGACTGTACCAAGGGAGGTTATTATCTTTCTCACCAGCCACACAGTGGAGCGTACTGGACTGCCTTCGACCCTACACCCCTCACTTCTCTCACCCAAGCTGTTTTAATGTTTCTTTATTTCATGCAGGTCTTTTGCTGGCACCCCTCCTGCTTGTTTTGCTTTTGTTTCTCTAGACCCGTATATTCAAGTGTGTTTTTTTACAATTAATGCTGTAGCAACATTAGCGGCTCCTCTCGCCTAATTTCCAGAGGTTTTATGACTGCATCGACTTTGTCTCAAAGCCTTTGTGAGCCATCTAGGTAGGCAGAGGCGCAACTATAATTAAGAATTTGTAATGGTGTTTTTCACCCTGAGAGTAGATGTTGCCTGTGTACGAGGAATACATTGTGTGAGCTTATTTATCCCTCAGCGACCAAAGCATTGATATTAATGGAGGGGGAAAAAACAAAAGTGTTTTTAGGAACCAAATGGTTATTAAATGATGATTTCTATGCATGTGTTGTTTTGCGGTGCAAACGTAGGGTTGCAAAATTTAACCTTTTTTTTTTTTTTTAAATGTATTATATACTATAATCTATACTATATAGTGAAGTATATAAAAATAATTAATTTCAAGCTTTTTATTTATCCCCCCAACATAATAATTTTAAACAACAACAAATCAGATGTTTAAAACATTTCAGACGATCAATCAGCCTGGCCAATATATCGGTCTATCTTTAGTTAATAAGCATTTTTTATTTATTTTTTGTAAAAACTATATTTAAAACAGCTGATATTGTTATATGTAGTTTTTACTGAAAAAAAAAAATTTATCTGCTGATATTTTAAGATTTTTACATTTGTACGTTTTTATTAATATTACATATTATTCGCTTTAACCAAACTTTGCGATTCTGCTGTGCTATGTCTTTAAGGGTTCATTGTTTTCTGCTTTACCTATATATTATCACATATATATCATTTATCCATTTGCATCACACTGTACAGAAATACATAAACAATCCGAAGGCTGCATAAGGATCTGTTTGTGTGTATCTGTTATGGTGCAGTGTTTTTATTAATGTGTCTGTGTGACTTTTATTAGTTGTGTGTGTGTGTGTGTGTGTGTGTGTGTGTGTACAGTATGAAAGTGTCTAACAAGCTCTGGTATATAGGAGAAAATCGATGCTTTTTATCCCTCTGCACAGAGCCTGTACTCAAGGGTCACCCATCAAACTGTCTCCCTCTAAATTTAGCTTGGCTCTCAGTCATTTAGGACAAAAATCTACAGTCCACCTTCCTCTCTCTTTTCTCTGCCACCGTTAACACTGTTCACCTCCACACTACACAGATCATCTCTGTCCTCCTCGCTCTTAGCTCCAGAAACCAGAAGTTAATAAAGTCTTATCAAACACTCACACACACACATACCGTCTGTCCTTTCATTAGGTGAGCACATCCCCTGCGTTCCATTCTTTCCCTAATCTGAGAGCTGAAGCAGGTGTGTTTGGAGGGCGTGAATGAACTTGCAGTATAAAAGACAGCAGAGGGGACACATAAAGCAGATTTGTGTGCATATGGAGGAGGAAGAACTCTCTAAAGACTTCACAGGCGGGCCAAACAAACATGACTGTCCAGCCTGTCTGCCCTCCCTTCCAATGTCTTTATCATGAATAAGTCAGGCAGGACCTGAGATGTATAGGGTTAGAGGATGTCCTTCCAATCTCAAATGCGATTGAATAGTCAGTGGATGGCTGGCGGGGTAATGTGACCAATCATATAATTTTGCATATTTAGGACTTCAAAATAAATATGCTTCCCATATTTTTATTTCATGTCAAAGGCCTTTCATCCACTCAAACTCTATGGTATTTTGGCCCAAATTCATCCCTCACTTAACAGAAGCTAGCCAAATTAGGTAGATGCCAACTTGGACAGATTGCAGATATGCCCTCATTGTTATGCCTATGCAATTTATGGTAACATTAATACATTCATTATTCTTTATTTTTGTGCCATTTATTGTAATGTTACCATTTTCTTTCATAGACTCTAGGGGCCGTGTGTACAGAAACTTCTAGATATATTCATGATGAAAAAACACAATAGTGTTGTGCAACAGTGATGTGTGATGACACTTTTATTTGCTCAAATATTGAAACGCACAAAGTGTGATATGTAATTTATATTGCTCATTTGTACATGTCTTAAACGTTTTGCATCATTGACAGATTTTATTTTTATTTATTTATTTATCATTATTTTATAAAGTTGTGGTAGTCTCCAGCCACCTTAAACCTTTTTGAACAACGATCCAAAGTTGTAAAACACATGCGCATAGCGGTTTTGTGGTTGGTGTTCATCAAAGTCAGAACATCAAAGTCAGAATATTAGTTATGATATTTGGAGAATGGCTTGACATCTTTGTGCAATAATTTCTGACCTCACAGCCACGATTTCACTTTCATGTCAGAATGTGTGTGTAAGAGTGACAGAGCACTCACCCCCCACACACACACACACACACTTCCTTGTCTTTTTCTATTCATTATCGTTTATATTATTTATTTAAATTTTTTGCTAATGATGATCGGTGCTTTTTCTGTCATATATGCCGATGGTTACAATTCGTTCTCCATTCCGAGAGGAAAACTTTGATATCCTTTTTCAGTGTTCCAAACATGTTATTTTTCTCTTTGCACACATGCTTATTTTTAGTGTATGATGGTATGTGCATGTGTTGTGCAAATTGAAAGTCACATCATCAGTGCAACGGACAGGAATGTTCCTCAAATAATGCGGGTTGTTGGGGAGAGCTGTGAGATTACCTTTCTAAGCAATCAGACTGGTGCTTTTTGCTTGGTCTATTTTAAAACGGGCACAAACGTTCCTTTGTCTTGCATTAAAAGGGGACCCAAGACAGATCTAGGAACTACAATATTGTAGAGATATGAGGATGACCTTTTTTGACTTTTAGAAGAACCTAGCAATGTGACAGTGAGTTTTGCACAGGCAAGCATTACTCATATTTTCTTCAGAAAGTGTCAAATCCTATTTTCCTTTTAGTCTGAATGAACTTCTGGGCACTTCTCTGTGTGGCATGAACACATTGGCTGTTCAGATCTTCAGCCCATATGCTATCATTAAAAGTGAACACATTCAGTGCGGAGCATAAATTATGGTTTACATCACCTTCCTACTTTCACAGCAAGTACACTTTAACCATCTGTAATTATCTTTATTGGTAAATAAAGGGCCTGTGTGCATACATTCCAATAAATTGCATGTTTGCATTGGCTTATACTGTAAACGGGCACAGTTTTAATTGGATGAAGAGCAGTCATTTATACAGCGCTTGCAGTTATTAGCTGTAATTAAAATGAGCTTTAGATGTGTTTTTAATTCTTTAAGAGGGTGAAGAAACCTGTTTCTGTAGCTAAAGAAGAGTAGTGTCATGTGTGTATGAACGGATAGCAATACTTGGTTAATGATGTCAACAGACATGTGTTTGTGGTACTTTTGACACTAAACCTCAGATGAGCTGCCAGTGTCCAAATTAAATTGGCATCACTGTAGGAATAACTTCAGTAGCTGTTTTAATCTGCTCTCATAGAATCACGTTATACCTACATTTTTGCTAAATGATTTTTTACATGGTTCATTAAATATTGCGACAGTTTCCTTGTGAAATGAACACTTGAAGCTTCAACAACAATTACTTATATTTACTTGTACATAAGTCGAGTAAAACTACAGATTATCAAATCATAAACATACTTTTTGCTCTCTTCCGCACACAATGTTATCTTATGGCAAATAAACACTTTTAATATAGTGCTTTATTCTTAAGGCAATAGATTTTAACCCTTGCATTGCATAACCAATTTCATTTACAAGCTTGTTTCACACGTGATGAAATTGTGCAATAGCGTAACTGATGAAGCGTTGTTGAGCTTGCGATGCAAAGCGCCTAATGGTACGAGTCCTGAGCTGAAAGTGTCACAGGATCACCACAAAATTTTGCGGATGCTTCAGCTATTTCATGTTAATTCTCACATTTGCTTTTTATCAGACTGTTGTTTAGGTTTAGGGAAGGGAGGGCGTTTTTTTGTGATTTAAAACTCGATATGTCATTAACCTGTTTGAGAGAACCCCGTCCCAACAAACGCCAACACGTCAAACATTTGTTTGTATTTAGAAGTGCTGTCAGTCGATTACATTTGTTTTTTTATTATTCTTAGTTAATTGTAATTTATTGCTGAATTTGAAAGTGTTGCAATTTGACTAATTATACTTCTCCTGTCAAAATGCATTTATTTATTTCTAAGAAAGAAAACAAAGCAATATGTAACAGTGTAATGCGTTATAAATGTTTTCCAAACAAAGCCTTCCACAAGATATGCACTAAAATAGCACCAATTCAAGTAACATTAATCATTTCCCAAAGTGAAAGTTGACTCATTTAAAAAAAACTTGACCCAGAACATAGGTTGCATATTTTAAAATCGAGAAAAAAATGTGATCTTGTTGATTTGGAGCGTGGCATGATTTTTGGTGCTGGTTTGAGTATTTCTGGGATTTTCACACACAACAGTCTCTAGAATTTACTCCGAATGCTGCCAAAAACAAAAAACATCCAGTGAGTGGCAGATCTGTGGATGGAAATGTCTTGTGATGAGAGAGATCAACGGAGAACGGCCAGACTGGTTCAAACTGACAAAGTCTACAGTAACTCCAATTACCACTGAGTACAATTGTGATGAGAAAAATATAATCTCTGAATGCACACTGTCAAACCTTAAGGCGAATGGGCTACAACAGCAGAAGACAACGTTGGGTTCCACTTCTGTCAGCCCAGAACAGAAAACAGATTGAAGTGGGCACAGTCTCACCCAAACTGGACAGTTAAAGACTGGAAAAACTTAACATGGTCTGATGAATCTTGATTTCTGCTTGGGTACACAGGCGGTAGGCCCACTGCTTAATGTATAGTCGTGTGTGTGGTGTAGTGTGTATGTGGCATATATGATCTTGATTTACCTTTGGATCTCTCTCTCTCTCTCTGATGTTCACATTTCAGTACTTAGACTCTCCTGTTTGAAATCCTTGACAATGATTTTTCACAGTTTCTCTACACAAGCGAGAGATCAGTACCAGAAGCTGGTGATTATGCACAGTAACATGGTGACTCTCTACCTCAACATGCTGGAGTATTTCGCCATTGACTCCAAGAAGACCTCCGTGGAAGAACTCTTCACTGACATCAGCAACTTCAGAGCCATGTTCATGGTAAGCCACCCACTTCTTGCTCTGTGCATTGGTTTTCTTTTAAGTCATTCACAGGGTTGGGAGCGTTACTTTTAAAAAGTATTCCACTACAGATTACAGAATACATGTTTTAAAATGTAATTTGTAACATTCTGTTAGATTACTCAAGGACAGTAATGTAATCTGAATACTTTGGATTACTAAAGCACTGGCAGATTTGTTTTCCACTTGTTTTGACTATAAACAAGTAAATAAAGTAAGAACTACTCAACTACTTTGCTACTTTATTTTAAAGCTGCACTATGTAAGATTGTTTTGGTTAAAAATGAATGAATTGCCATTATTGATTGAGTACTTAAACAGTGCCCCGACCTTGCCCCGATTCACTATGGGAAGCCTATAAAAATGATTTGTATTGTGAACCGTGGCGCAAAAATCACTGTCTTATGGCTTCCTCTTTGCGTCATGACATCATGTCCGTAAACAAGGGAAAGATGCTGTTCAGTCCGTCACACTCACACAGTTCAGGATCCCTCTAGTCTGGATGGATGTTTATCAAAGTTGTTTACCTGTTATAATGTGTGGAATTGGATACAGTATGTTGTCTGGTTGGGTTGTCATAGTTTTACGAATTCAACATTAGTTGTGTGTTTGCCGATCGCTATCCGTTGTCACGGGAAGGTACTGTTACGTATGACTTCTGAAATGAACCTTGTACATATTATTTCATGTTTAATAAAGTATATTTTATCCCCATAATTGCTCATTTTATGTTTTTAGTTTACAGTGTGATTAGGCCACAGTTTCTCTTGCTTTATCAACTGCTGTGTTTTTCGTTTGTCAGTTTTAGACATTTGACAAAAATGGTAAATATTTTTTTGTTATATTCAATCATTTTAGTCAACGGAAATTATATCTTTTTTTTGATTATGGCATGAAAAATGGACAAACAATAATCAAACTGTAAAATCAAACATTTAGAAATGAATTAGCATGTTCTAATGTAAACAGACTGTATAAATGTACGTAATGTACACAAGGCCTACTGTACTTGTGAAAATCCAGAGCTCCTGAAATAATAATATTAGCTTCTTTTTAGTAGTTATTCTGAATTCTTCATGCTTAAGAGATTTATTAATTTTCCGTGAAAGAATATCGCATTGCCTGTTAGCGTGTTTCTTACGGAAACTGCATTCACAACGCGAGTTACGCAACGCAAATGACCATTATTCTGACTAGCGCATCATTTAATTCAAGTTCACGTTCATTTGTTTTGTTGTGCAGATGTAAGTTGTTCCATAAGTGTTGTGGATATATTGATGAATCTCATATGTATATATAAGATGCGTTTAAATGAGTTATTTGCCGCGTTTTAAAGCGGTTCATTTGGCCGGTGTTAGCAAGTTCAACTCGCTCAGCTCAAGCGCAGAAATCCCCAAAACTGTGGATTAATGGATTAAATGAATAAATATCGAAAATCTTCTTCTATTTACAGTTTCTCAAGATGTTACTTTGGTTTGTCATATTATCGTCAACAGTATGCTTCAATAAAACGATTTCATAATCTTCACGATACGCCTTTTTCGTCTCATATTCGTTATCATTGATGAAATCAAAAACCTCTCGTCAACAAACTTTTCAACATCGATTTCCTCGACATGATTAATAATGTAAAAATAATGAAGTCTTACATTGAACTCCTCGAATCAGCAGTATCGCGAGTTTCACCTCTTAAATTGATAATACTATGCAAACATTAATAAAACACTTGAATAATCATATTAAAATATTCTTGTATCTGGTGATGATTCAGGAGTCTCCTGTTCCCCTGTTCTCGATGTAAAAGTGCACTGAGTGTAGTGTCAGAGAAGTGTACATATGTGTTGTTTATCCTCATCAAAGGAATCAATATTTAATTTAAATGTATAACCATATAACATAATTATATCAGCAAGAAAATACCACGTTATGACTCCAGCTCTGAATATCTCCAGTCATGATCACACACACAGGCGGTGTCCAGGTAACCTCAAATCATGAGATGGATCCATCAGAAGAGCAGTGTCGAAACACGACTCACGTAAAGTGTTCTTCTGCGAATTGCTTGCAATTTTAACTTTCAACCACAGATGTCGCTAGAGAGTGCAAATTTACGTAGTGCAACTCTAATGATTTTTTTATATTTTGCTGGAAAACCATTTTTAAATTCTCAGTAAGAATAAAATTTTTGCAGAACATCTTTGACATAATATCAAAGATCTCACTAAAGAAGAAAAGCTATGCTCTAACATACATTTTCTTCATAGAATTCATTCTGAAATATAATTACGCCTGATAACAGATGCACGTAAAGGCAAGAAATAGCATTATATCTAAGCATATAGCTATATGTGAGCTATTTTTGCTGCTTCAAACTTCAAAACCCCACTGAGTGTACACAACAACGTCCTCTTCTGATTGTATGTGGATTTAATTCATAGAATGAGGCAGAAAATATATTATTTGTAGGTTTCTATACATTATTAATGGCTACATTGGTTAGTATTTCCTGTAAAACATTCCCTAACATTGACTTAGCATGTAATTGTGTATTTAATGGATTTATGTTTCATCTGTCAAAGCATTTATAGCTGTTTTCTGTTAACTGTAGAAACATGATGTAGCTTCTCTATTAAGCTCTTAAGGAAAGTTCCTCAATGACGTCTTATCCAACTTTTCACTCGCAACAGTTGGTAAGCACTCGTATGAAAGACACAGATCATAAAGTGTTTCACCGCTGTTTAAAAGCTATCAGGATTGCATCATTTAAATGGATAAATGTCCACGGCATCCGCGCACAACTCCCCGCGTGCCCCACCATGAGCGAGAACCACTAATCGTGACCACGAGGAGGTTAACCCATGTGACTCTACCCTCCCTAGCAACCGGGACAATTTGGTTGCTTAGGAGACCTGGCTGGAGTCACTCAGCACGCTCTGGATTCAAACTCGCAAGCTCCTTTTGAAACAATCCGTCTTTACTGAATACATTTAGATTGTTTCCTCTTCTGTCCTTGAACCCTCTTGGCCTACAAGCTCTGCGACCTGACCTGCTCTGTAAGGATGTTATGTGTCTGTAATCAGTAATATTAATGCACAGCTCGACTGGGGCAGGGGATGTTGAGTAATTAGTAGCATAACTTTGCTCGCCCCAAAGTGATGACTTTACATGCAGGTTACACAATCATATTTGAGACAGAGCATTATGCGTGTGACTGTTGTGCGCTCATTCCCATTATGAAGGTTCTAGAGCACTAATCTGACAAAAGGGAAGCTGTCGGTCTCCTATATGAGATGCAAAGTTATTTTCCGCTTGGCTGCTACACTGATGAGACGAGTCTCATTGCCTTTATTATTTTAAATGATTTCATGATTGAAATGCTGAAATTCGTGGAATGAGCTGACTGCATGTCGTCCATCGGATGCATGATAATGCGTTCTTGTGGCACGTCTTTGAAACCTGTCTCCAGTGCAATGAGGAACGTGGAGCTGCTGTTCTGTACGAGGAGCCTGTGCTGCACTTCGTCTGACTTGAGTGTTCACACTCGCTGTGAGAAGTGCGACGGAGTGGACGATAGGGTTTGTGATTAGCCAAAATTGGTGGTCTGAAAATGAAGCCTGAAGGTTACAGACAGCCATGATTTAGAGCAGATTATTATTAGTAGTATTATTATTATTATTTTGAAATGTTTAAATCTTAAACCCAAATGTAACGCTGCCTCCACCTATAAAAATAATTATATTAGGGCTGGGCATCGATACAGATTTTTTTTTTATTCCAATTCAAAAGCTCTCAATTCGATTTTGATTTGATATCGTTTAATATGTGTATATTTAAGTTATAATGTCCCTTTTGTTTATGTATGCAATAAATCTCTCTCAGCTAATTATGTGAATTATACACTCACCTAAAGGATTATTAGGAACACCATACTAATACTGTGTTTGACCCCCTTTCACCTTCAGAACTGTCTTAATTCTACGTGGCATTGATTCAACAAGGTGCTGAAAGCATTCTTTAGAAATGTTGGCCCATATTGATAGGATAGCATCTTGCAGTTGATGGAGATTTGTGGGATGCACATCCAGGGCACGAAGCTCCCGTTCCACCACATCCCAAAGATGCTCTATTGGGTTGAGATCTGGTGACTGTGGGGGCCATTTTAGTACAGTGAACTCATTGTCATGTTCAAGAAACCAATTTGAAATGATTCGAGCTTTGTGACATGGTGCATTATCCTGCTGGAAGTAGCCATCAGAGGATGGGTACATGGTGGCCATAAAGGGATGGACATGGTCAGAAACAATGCTCAGGTAGGCCGTGGCATTTAAACGATGCCCAATTGGCACTAAGGGGCCTAAAGTGTGCCAAGAAAACATCCCCCACACATTACACCACCACCACCAGCCTGCACAGTGGTAACAAGGCATGATGGATCCATGTTCTCATTCTGTTTACGCCAAATTCTGACTCTACCATCTGATTGTCTCAACAGAAATCGAGACTCATCAGACCAGGCAACATTTTTCCAGTCTTCAACGGTCCAATTTTGGTGAGCTTTTGCAAATTGTAGCCTCTTTTTCCTATTTGTAGTGGAGATGAGTGGTACCCGGTGGGGTCTTCTGCTGTTGTAGCCCATCCGCCTCAAGGTTGTGCGTGTTGTGGCTTCACAAATGCTTTGCTGCATACCTCGGTTGTAACGAGTGGTTATTTCAAGCAAAGTTGCTCTTCTATCAGCTTGAATCAGTCGGCCCATTCTCCTCTGACCTCTAGCATCAACAAGGCATTTTTGCCCACAGGACTGCCGCGATACTGGATGTTTTTCCCTTTTCACACCATTCTTTGTAAACCCTAGAAATGGTTGTGCGTGAAAATCCCAGTAACTGAGCAGATTGTGAAATACTCAGACCGGCCCGTCTGGCACCAACAACCATGCCACGCTCAAAATTGCTTAAATCACCTTTCTTTCCCATTCTGACATTTCAGTTTGGAGTTCAGGAGATTGTCTTGACCAGGACCACACCCCTAAATGCATTGAAGCAACTGCCATGTGATTGGTTGATTAGATAATTGCATTAATGAGAAATTGAACAGGTGTTCCTAATAATCCTTTAGGTGAGTGTACAAGTGACCTTCTAACTTGGTACAATATGAAAATTGTAATTTTACTAATTCTGTTTTCTATTTTTCGTCATTTGTTCTCATTTTAGCTTTTTTTATTTTTTATGAACAAATCAATGTATTTATTCAGTAAATATAATTATAGAAAGTTACGTTTTTATTGCTTAATTTTTGTAATTTGTACTATTTACAGGTATTTACATTGAACACATGCTAAAAAAACCGGTACTGTCTCTTTAAGGTAATCCTGTATTTCTCTAAACAGTGTCTTTAGATGAGCACATGTTAACGAGAGAATCTCAAATATCTTCATCTCATCTGTGCATGATTAGAATTAAATGTTGTTGTTTTTTTATGAACAATTGACTAAAGAACAGAAATGGTATTAAAATGGCATTATTCAGTGAAAAATGGGTCATGTGTATCTCGTCTTTGGACACTAAACTGGAACAACTTTTCTCTCAACACGCAGTGAAAGGATCTCACTGTTAAATACTTCAACACTGTACCACGCAATTCATTCACTGTTGAGTGAAATCTAAACATTTACAAGCCAGCTGCAATATATATACTATTTTTAGTCGCATATCGAGAAATTTGTTTGCAAATGCGAGTGATTTTCTCTCATTGTAGTGGAGGGTTGCCCATAGAGCAAAAGATCGAACTTGGGATTTAAGAATTGATATAGACCGTTCAAATGAAGATTGCGGTGCATCAGAAAATCTGTATTTTTACGCCTTATATATACCCAAAAATATTAATTTGCATTGTGTATAGTGTCTCTTTTTGTTTTTTTTGTTTATTAAAAAAAATGTCTCCCTAATTTGGAATACCCAATTCCCAATGTGCTTTAGGTCCTTGTGGTGGCGTATGTCTCACCTCAATCCAGGGGATGGTGGATCTCAGTTGCCTCAATGTCTGAGACGGTCTCTACCCTCCCTAGCAACCGGGCCATTTTGGTTGCTTAGGAGACCTGGCTGGAGTCACTCAGCACGTCCTGGATTCGAACTCGCGACTCCAGGGGTGATAGCCAGCGTCAAACTATTTTTAAAAAGCCGTAATAGAAACATTTTCAATTAAATTCTCAAGTATTTTCATATCGCTTTTGCAATACATATTATTCTAAAACCGCTTGACTGAGAAAATGGCATAACCGCACCCAGTGAGCAAGCTAAACGTGACTGCTAAAGGTTGATACATCGTTTTAACCACAAATATATAAATATTTTATTATTATTATTATTTCTAACACTGCAAAACTAGGGCTGTCAATAGAATAAAGTAATCATAGTTAATATGTTTTCAAACCAGAACGAAACCGTAACAATGCCATTTTTATTATTTATTTATATATTTAAATAAATCTTTATTTATTTTCTGCTGACCTCCTAGCATCCCCTTGTGCACACTGCAGCCTTCAAGACAGAGATCCTTTGACTCGGTGCGCTATTGCCAGGTACTCGGTACCTGTATTGTTGTTGTTTATCAATGTAATTTTGTATTGTTTACCAACAACATTTTAACTTGAGTTTGAGATGGCATGAGGGTGAGTAAATGATGATAATAATGATCATTGTTGGGTTAACTATCTCTTTAAGGTCCCGAGTATCCATGTTTTTACAACCCTTATTTTACAGAGTTTTTGTCCACTAAAATAATGTAGAAAGATGTTTTTTATCTCAGTTTCATTGTCGGAACAATCATCACTCAGGTTAGGGATGCTCTGAACGATTCAGTTGGTGGTCTCATAATTTGGCTGTTCACTTAAACCGATCACATAAGACGCTAGACTCCTTTAATTGTATTATCATCCGAGGCAGCCTTTCAGTCTCTGCCTGGCATTGGTATCATAATAATGATGCAAGTTACAAGATTTTGCTCTCTTCTCATCTCTTCCCTCACAAGAGCATGTATTTCCCTCATGGAAGCTCCAGCAAGAAAATGTGAAAACGGAACTAATATTACCAACATCTAACAAAATGAAAAGGCAAAGGTCTACGCTGAATAAAATCTCAAAAGTTCTCCGAAGGGTCTATCCAAACACGGCAGATGTATGTTCTCTTTATCTGTCCTCTTCTCTGTCCCACTCCACCGGTTCTCTCCGTGTCTTCACCCTCATACAGAGTATCCCTGCCTCCCTCTCTCTCTTTCAGTCCTTTTCCAGGTCAGTACATTTTCAGCCTTCAGAAACAGCTTGTTTAAATCAATGTTGAGGAGTGGCAGGGGACAGGCAGTAGAGCAGGAGACTACAGGACTTCATACATACCTTACCTTCAACACTATACACACAAACACATTTCTGCATGCTACACACTCGCATGCTTAGTCATCCCTCAGCGACATCTTTCTGTTCTTATTGTGTTTGGCCATTTCTCCACTGATTTCCAGAAGTGCCGTCACACACACACACACACACACACACACTTTGGACCCACCCCCCAATTTTCCTATTGTACTTATTTTAGTAGAAAAGTGACAGAAATGAAGAAAGAAAAGAGAGGTTACAAGACAGACTAATATGGAAGTCGTACAGAAAAAATAAATAAAAAGAAGCTAAAAAGAGATTAAAACGTACCCAAACCTGCCTTAAACCCCGCTGTTTCTTGGGATCTGTTGGGCCCGGGTACGTTTTTCCAAGTATGTCTTCATGTTCAATTTCGGGTTTTTAATAATGGTAAGATAAACAGGCCTACTGACCTTGTTTTGCACATGCACGAGTTATGGGCTGTTCACATTGAGCGTGTTTTTCACACGTCTGCCGTTTTCCTATGTAAACACTAGGGGTATTTACCCCTAAAAAATTGAACTTTACTGTCCAACCACGGTTCGCAAAGCATTTGCTCCACAGTTCATCTCTACTTTAATAATGCATACGGACCTCTCCTAAAACCTCACCTAAAGCACCTCTATGGGTCTGTAGATGGACTCACTCTGAATGTGTTTCATGTGTCTCAACTTTCCACAGAGAGATGCTGTCCTATTAACTGTTAGTATGTTAAATCAGTTGATGACATCACAGTTCGCACTCATTAGATGGCAAGTGGAGAAAAGGTCCTGTCTAGGAACTTATTCTTTATGCAGTCAATTGCAACAGTGATGCTCAAGAAACGTTTACAACACAGACACAGTTTGCAGACATAGCTCGACGCGAATGCCTTATACTGGTAATACATCGATATTTGTGTAGTTTTTTACACTGACATCACCTGAGGATATATAGTGTGCAGAGAGCCCGAAACCGCACACAGACACATTCCCTTCCTTCTTTAAACAGGCACTTGTGGTGTTCATTGTCAAAGTTATGTTGCCCTTACTCCGTTGATGAAGGTGTGGGATTTCCCCCTATGATTAAAATACTCTAGTTGCGTTACAACATCCATTCTCGTATTCATTTCAATAGCATCTTCTATAGTGATGTAAAATTGAATATATGTTGAGTTGAGTTTGGAATGCACTTTATGTTGATGCATGTAGTGTAATAATGCAAGTATTAAGTTATAATGATGTTTTTTTTTTTAAGGAAATTAAAATTAACTATTGTTTTACTGTAGTAATGCTGTAGTAACCATGACTGTAATAATAAGGACTGCTGTCACCATGATTAAGTTAGCAGAAATCATAGGTTGGATAGAATTAAACATGGTTTTATATAGTAATACTGTAGTAGCCATATAGTAACTTTTTTACTACTGCATTGTAACCATGACAGTAACCATTTTAATTTTGTGGATTTTTACTACAAATACAATGTTTAAACTATGGTTACTGTAGGAAAACCATAGTTATTTGTAGTGAGGGAAAATCTCTTGTAGTGTCTGTTTACAAATAGAATATTTTTACTTTGGATTTGGCAGTAATATTATTTTCCCTGAACATAACAAATGCAGTTTTAGGGTCACTGTATCGGTACAGTGACCCTAAAACTGCATCATGTTAAAAATGCATCTCGGGACACCTGCGTTCTGTTTTATTCGTTGTAATGTGTCTCGCTTGTTTTTAGCAAACATTCAACATTGTGAAGAAGTTCAGGTTACACTGTGTACTTCATATGACTGTTACATTTTAACTCATGATTCCAGATTGTTCTGCACCGGGTAAAGTTGTGGCTCTTGTAAACGGTAAAATAATGCTTTTTTTTCCCTTCTTTTGTGGCCAGTGGCCTCCTTGCATTTTTTTCAAATTGTACATGTTGCCTACGATACATGCATAAAATAGAGCCAACAGTAATTGCTTGGAGAAGAAATTATAAAGAGTGAGCTATTTCAGGTTTGGGTCAGGTTCAGGCTTGAGATCTGGTCAGGTAGAGCTGGGTCACACGGTCTTGGGTGCGGGTTGGGTTTGGGTTTCATTTTAAGGTCCTTGCAGACCTTTACTCAGATGGCATGGCCACAGACCATCCACAGTCCCAGTTATGGCATACAAAACTGGACATTTGTAAGCGCCGATCAGATTGACCGAGTTCTTTACATCATCAAGGGAGTCAAGGTACACAGGTAATTGTTTTATTATAATTTCTTTTAGTTTTTTTGTGCAGACCTCTGTAAAACAAGATGCTTTAGGTGCCGGACAATACTGTTAAGAATGTTGCCTACGATACTTACATATAATTATTATATAATTTCATATAATTTTCAAAAATTATATGAAAAATTATCATTTTGTTATTTTACTAACCCAACTAATGACTCGTCGGCGCTTTATCAGTAGGTTGCACGACACGTGAAGTATTTTTTTTTTTAGCTTTCACTTAAGAAGAGTTGTGCACTATTTATTGTAATATATCTCTTTACATAAATACTATTTTCCACTTAAAAACTTTAATTTCGTTATTTTACTCACTGATGAGCAAAAGGTCGAGGCAGAAATGACCATGTACCTGTAGGAAATGGCCATTGATGGGGAAGAGGACCCGCTGACTTGGTGGAAAACGAACGACAAAAGGTTTCTGTTCATGGCAAGATTAGCACGGAAATATCTGTGCATATGTGCTACCAGTACTCCATCAGAGCGGGTCTTCAGCACAGCGGGTAGTGTAGTTACTCCAATCCGCAGCTTATTAAAACCAGATAAAGTGAATATGTTGGTATTTCTGGCCAGAAACATCGAAATTTAAACATGGTCTATGGTGAAGATATTAGACTTCTTTACGCATTTTTCGCCATCCGTTGTGGAACTATTCAATTTAGCATATTACTTTTTAAACGTTCGTTTGTGTAGTTCATATGACCACTTTACAATATTTCAATAACATAATTTATTTTGTAGCCTGTGCTGAAGTTAATTGTGCTGCTAATTATAAGTGAAATGTTAATGCCGAGTTTCGGTCTGAGTGTTGTTCCTGTTTTCTTGTTCTTATTTGTTGTTCTTCTATGTTTTAATAAATGTGTGTTATTCATATTCACCTTGTTTCTTTCATTTGATTTGACATTATGGATTTATGGCCAAGGAAATTTTTCTTTAAAAGTATTAACCAGACAAAAGTTATTTGACGTTCAGCTGGTCTGGGTTTATCTTAAACTGCCGCTTCAGTGTATACAAGAGCTCTGTGACAATGAGCAAGATTTTCTGAGACACTACAACTACTAATAATTAATTAATAAAGGCTATTTTCTTGTAGCCTACAACATAAAATATTTTAATCTAAATGTACAGTGTAAGACATGTAAAAAAGACAAGAAGCTAACAACGTCAAGATCAATATTTGTGCAGCCTGCCTGACACGGTATTTTCACAGACTAACACGTCACGTCTCTGGCATATACTACAGTATTTAAAATAGCATATATGCATTAGTTATATTCTCAATTTAATTTACAGAGCAATCCCTGCAAAGTTTTTAGGTTAACTATAGAAGAGACTAGGATTAGTGAGTCACACTAGCAAGACTCGCATAAGGGGCGTGTTATCACGATGGTGGCTCTACATCGTGATGTTGGTCAGCCATCACGATGGACGATGATATCGGCACAACCCTACACTCTAGGTAGGAAGCTCACTGGGTTTTGAAATTGTCTATTGTTTAAAGCAGCCAGTTAATTACGAGGCTAAATATTAAGAGTGTCTTCTTGCAACAAATACCATTCCTCTGATCACATCCCATAATCCTTTATGTGGGAGTTGCTGTGACAACAACCACATTCTTTCTTTGCTACAGTAGACCTTTGACCTCTGGTTAATGGTTCTGACTTATCAGCAAATAACTATACTGTTGCACGCACGCACACACATCAAAACATTTAAATGTTGTCGATATTTTCACCTTAAGAGACCGACAGATTCAAGGTGAACCTTCCACCACCGTAAATGACATCTGTCGCATGCAGTTCATTCTGTGTGATCCTCACCGTTAACACTGATAGATGTTAATGTTTGGCGCACCCCAAGTGCGCTAGGTGCTAGTCATTTTATATTGAACTGTGTGTTTCAGAGTGTGTGTGTGTGTGTATATACGAGCATTCCCTCTCTGCTCACCCACCCATTTGAAATATACCAGCAGCAGTTCGGTGGTGCTGACAGGAATCCAATTGACCATTGCTAATGGCAGACAGACAAGAGAGAGTGGGTGAACACGGCATGACCTGCAGGCAGAGAGAGGGACAGAGAGAGAGCAGGACAACAAATGCCTCTCCCCCATCTCTCTTGGGCACAACCCAGAAACTTACAATTCAACACTTTTAATCACTTAGTATGCTAATCTAGTCATCTATTAGAGTTGTATGAAAATTATAAATCAGGACAGACTGTTTCAGTGCAGTAAATCAGTACAGTTTGCTTCTAATCATCTTAATTAAAATGAGGATGGCTCCCTTCCAAAAACCTAGTGAGCTGCCTACCTGGACACCACTTGAGTCGAGAGGAATGTTGACTATATATGTACTTGTATTGCTTTCTATACAAAAGGAAGCAATACAAATAGTTTAGTCTAATTATAAATGGACAATTTTACCCTATATTTGTGTGTGCTATGTGTTTTTTAAAGCGGCTTTCGCATGACTCCCATTGGGGCATCAAGTGCCACTTTGACCTTCACGTGACAAGCATTGCAGAAAGCAGCATTTAGGGGCAGTTTTACACGTTTGCCAGGCAAGAAAGTGGGAGGTGTGCTCAAACATGTATTTGGAGAAGAGAAAAAGACCTGGCAATTGCTTTAATAATATATTAATTAATTACAGAAAGTAATAAGAAGACTTGTTTATGTTAAGGTCTTAATATGTCCTTGGTGAATTTAAGTTTTCGAGCATCTAGAGGTCTCTACTAAATATTAACAAATGAAAATAAATTATACCATTCAATATCTCTTCATGGACTGGCGACCTGTCCAGGGTGTCCCCCGCCTTTCGCCCAATGTTAGCTGGGATAGGCTCCAGCCCCCCGCGACCCTGTACACAGGATAAGCGGTTGACGATGGATGGATGAATATCTCTTCATAAAGTTGGACTGCTTTTAAAGATTTCTTGTTGATTTGTACTCTAAAATATATCGCTAAGGATGGTGGAAATCACAACTGTGTAAAGTTGGACCTGCCATTGCATGTATGCAAACTGCCTGACAAACATTGGCTGACGTTTTGAAAGGTCAGCGTTAAGGGTGTCAAAGGTTGAAATTGTTTGAACTTTGAGTGCCGCAATAAAACACTTGAGGGAAGTGAAATACTGCGCCGGGCGCTCTCAAGCTGACTCTACTCCATAGTGTTCTGTGTATTTGACACCACTGATGCGAGTCATGTGCACAGCCTTTTACTGTATTACATTGTTAGCTTAGCAACAAGCTAACATCAAACTATTGCAAGCTTCCATTTCGCTTCACGCGAGCACTGCTATTTGTTTACTGTGCAGTGATTCAAATCAGTCAAGTTTAATTTCAGGTATGATGTTGCCAATGTAGACATCGAGGCATCCCCAACGCTCAGATGTATTGGCATACACAATTGCAGTTATCGTTACAGAGTGTTGCTTGTTTATTAAAAGCCAATACACAATGACTAGCTCGTAGTGCATTTTCACAAAGCCAGGATTTCCAAGACTGAACTTTAAAACCTGCTCTCTTCTGATTTGTCTTTACTCATTGCTGGAAGCATTAAAGGAATATTCCAAGCCCAATTAAAAGCATTTGTGGCATAATGTTGATTAACACACAAACTAATTTTGACTCGTCCCTCCTGTTCTCCAAAAAAAAGCAAACATCTGGGTTACAGTCACTTACAATGTAAGTGAATGAGGCCAATCTGTTAACTTTTAAATACTCGCTGTTTCAAAAGTAAAGCCACGAGACTTAATATGTGTGTTAACTTAATTTTAGTGTGATACAATCACTTACTAACCTCATCTGTGTAAAGTTATATCTAATTTTACAACTTTGTTGGCATGAAGACCTAACACTATAAACTCTAAAGCCCTAAAACAACGATTTATGCAAGTTAACATGTCAAATAATGCACAGAAGAATTAATGTTAGTGCTTTTATAAAATTATAAGTTTCACATTTCTGCCTGTAAACTCTCAAAAATTGGCCCTATTCACTTATATTGTAAGTGGCTCACTTTAACCTTGTTTTAAAACAAGTCAATTCATTTTTTTGAGCCACAAAGGCTTTTGATTGAGCTGAACGTATATTGAGCCTGGAATATTCATTTAATAGAGACCAAGTAGGCAGCTGTTGGGCACCTCGCTTTGAGACAGTCGTACCCCCAATATGTCCTATAACCATTGATTTACACTAATTCTAGGCATTGCAGAGCAATTTTAATGTGGTTTGACTTATTTGAAGCACATCAAGAGCATATACTGTAGGTCAGGCAACCTATTCAAAGCTCAGAGTGACTTTTAGTTATTCAGGTCTATACTAACAACACATTTCTGCTTCTGAAAACCATTTCACATTTTTGAGTGTCCAGGCAGCTCATTTACTAACTTTGAGTCTTGTGTTTTGCTTTAAAGTTTTGCCTTTAATTTGTCTTAGTGCTGCTCTTTAACGTATTCAAAACGGCACAGTTTAGTATGAAACCGAAGCAGTTACTCTAGTGAAATTCACTCTGCTCACTGTAACCCTCCATAGCGGGTCTGTATCTCCCGTCGAACTGAATTTCACACGAGCGAGTGGGGAAATAGCGAGGGCCTTAGTTCTGGCACGGCCGCTGTAATTAAGTTCAAACGATGACTTGAAAATGGAGACCAGCTCTGTAATGAGAAAACAGGTGATTTTAGGGCGAGGGAGAATGCAGAGTTGCGTCTTAATTTCTGCACCCTGTGCTTATCTCGTTCCCCTTGCTCTCCACCTTAACACAGTTAAAGGCCATTTATGCAGATGAGATGTGAGGATTTGAATCCCCTTTTGGCTAGCTGTTTTCAGAGAGAGTGGGTGGAGTCTAATCAGACCCATCCGACTTGGCTTGACTCGACTAGATTTGTATAGAGAGTGGCTATATCAGATTAGTGCGGGGTTATGTGAGGTAGACCGGCAGATGTTGTGAACTATATTAAGGCTTATGAGAGCCCCGGCTCTGTACTCAGAGTTTGCCAGGCATCAATCACTTGAAACAGCATTTTAGACTCTTTCTGACACACTGTGTTCAGTTCACGTAGAGTAGCGTCTCATGGTTAAATCACAGATTTAAATAGATTCAAAGAGATACAAGTGTCGAAGTTTGCAGAGACTTTAAAACTGCATGGATGCTTCGTTTCAGTGGAGCATGGCGAAGTGGTTAATGGCTAGTGTCGTACATCGTGTCCAGAGAGAGCGAAGCCCAGGGAGTAGCGTTGGCAGTATCGGTGGATAATGGTGTGTGGGTGGCGAGGAGATGGATAGTGTTTTCAGGAGTTTCCTCATCTCAGCTGTGTGTGGGATTCTCCGCTTAACCCCTCATCAGTCATTTGCACACACATATACGGATGCTGACTATGGCTTAACGGCATGTGTAGCTGCTTCACTTTCTAAACTCCCAACTACCAGTGCTCTGCTGCTAACTGTCACAGTTGCATTTGCAAATCTTTAAGTTGCATTAATCAGAACAGTCCGGTAAGTGTTGTCTATGTCCACTCAGCAATCAGACATGGGAGGTCCGATAGACACACCTACAGAGACTGATTCATGCTATCATGACGCGCTTACAGCCAGTTTCAGCTTTATATGCTGTGAGAAATTAACATTTGTGGGTGTGATTGAAGCACTGGCTTTGATTCACATTTGCTAAAAAAAAACTGCGGCGTATGTGTAAGTGACAGACACTGATCGCTATTGAATCAGACTGAACTTACAGCTTCAACATTTTGGTTTAAGCAGTCAGCATTAACCCTCATCTCTGACCACTTGCTCTGACAAGTCTTGTTTAATTCTATTAATGTTGCAATTTATACTTTCGATACAACTATTGATACTTTGTGGTTTCATTTTAGTAATTGACTGGCCTTAGTTTATTGACTTTTTTACATTAAGTAAAATATTGAAATTTGGTGTTGAACGACAAGACATTTTTTGATACTCGATAGTTTAGAGGCAATTCAGTCAGTGCCTAAAATGTATCAAACTCGATACCAAGCCCTAATCGTCAATATCTGATTACATCATCCTATCGCCCAGCTGTAATACACACAACAGTTGTGGTCTGAGGTCAGTTAGCTCCCTTGCACTGATGACCGCATTATATTTCAAGCGCTCCAGATTCACTTCAATTGCACATTTGCGTAATTCCAAATGTGACTGGTACTTTCCTGAACAAGCACTTTTTCTTGCTTTCGTTTTACACACTGACCTTTTGTATAGCTATCATGATGTAGTGTATGGAAACATTTTCTGATGCATTTTAACGTGACAGCGTATGTCTCTGATAATTCAATACACTTTGTGACGAGAGAGCCTTTAACCTCCTGTTGTGAAGCTCATGTCTTTCTAAAGAGCCTGTTCTTGTCTGTTCAGTCATGGTGCTCAGTGGAGGATTAGACCTGCTCCCATGTTATTATTTTCTATTATGCTGCTGAATAGGAATAATGGAACATCCTCAGCGTATGTGATTTCTGCACATTCTTCTCAGAGCTGTTATTGAACATCTAATGAGCAGTTCAGTCGGGTAGGCCCATCTGCTCCCGAACGCTGACTCACGCCTGGGGTGTCGTACTCTGTCGCACTGTCGACTTAATCGTTGTGTCTGTGAACGCTTGTTGCAACAATCTTGCTCTAAACTGCTATAGATGCTTTATTATATGAGAGAAGTGGCATTGACTTACCTGTCAAATACTCTTCAGATGACGGGGGGATACAACGGGGATGAAGCAGAGCGCTTTAGAAAATAACTCTGTCTGTGAATTGATGAAACAGCATGAGTGCAATTCTGCTGTGTACATTATAGCCACATGCTGAGAAGCTGGGTCAGGGCACCAGCGACATCACTTCCTGTTGAGGGGGGCTGTATTGAGTTACCAACACATGTTTCCAACACATGAAGTACTCTTAAAATTCTAGCTTAAATGTGGAAAGTGTCATTTCATACTAAGTTTTACAGATGGTGGCGCCACCACCTGATTTGGTAGTTCTGGTGAAAAATATATTTGTCCTTCGTTTTTAAATATTTAAAAACCAAAACAGTTTATAATAGTGATTTTAATGTATTGCACAAATATGTTCAATTACCAATAATATTGCATATTTTGCCGCATAGCAAATAAATGTACGTTTGATGGTAATGCATTGATTTTGAGTTTGTTTCCAAATGTAAAGTTACTGATATTAACAACAGTTACATTTGTAAAGGTCATTTTTATACTCCTAATTTATATAAGCCTGATTTTAAATATTCTTAGTGTGACGGAAGGAAAGCTGTGTGTAACACTTTACAAAAAGGTTCCAGTTGTTAACATGAACTAACAATGCACAATACTTTTACAACATTTATTCATATCAGTTAATGTTGATTTCAGCATATACAGTATTAATGCATTTTTTAGTTGTATATGTTAACATTAATTAATGTGTTATGAGCTAACATGAGCTAACAATGAACAATTTATAAAGTAACATTAACCAAGATTAAAAAATTATGTGAAAATACAACATTTATTGTAGGTAATGCAATAACAAATGGAACCTTATTAAAAAGGTGTTATCGAAAAATTATTGGTCCATAATAATTCTGAAAATGTAACACAGTTCGGGTAATGCTTTCTATAAAGCCCATATTCATAATGGATTGCATTATAATAAAAGCATTATATCTCATAATACACCTTATAATATGTTATAACATTATAAATAATACATTATAATACTTGCGTTTTCATAGTTATACCTTGGAGTATAATGCATTACAACACAAACATTAAATTTGTATCTGCAGAAGTTATAATGTATTATATATATATTTGTAATGTGTATAATATGTATGATTTAATAAAGTGACAAAAGCAATGTATTCTAAACATACATAAGACATTTATAAGTTGTTGTAAGACATTACGAGTCATGCTGGAAGTTATAAACATTACACATGCACAAAGTGCAAAATAACACAGTCACTGCACATTCTGAGATATTATGAAAAATATATCAGTAACTCTTTCTCTTCCTCTCTCTCTTCCTCTCTCCCTCCCTTTCTCTCTCTCTCTCTCTCTCTCTCTGTCTCTCTTCCTCTCTCTCCCCCTTTCTCTCTCTCTCTCTCTCTCTCTCTCTCTCTCTCTCGATATGTTGATCACACAACTAGCTAATCTTCACCCCCAAGAATAAAAAATGAAATTCAAACTGATTCTATATTGGACTCTGTTCAATTAACTTTAATGTTTTTGCATCTTATTTGGAGACTTATTTTATAAATCACATTCATTATGTAAGTTTGACTTGTGATGTATGTTACACGTTTATGTTATGGCTGTTTATAAAAGGATATTTCTTTTGTAACTTAAAGCAGTTAAAGAGCATTTATGATCACGTCATGAAGCCTTTTTGACTGTTTACACTATACAGCATTTATAACATGAACTTTATTCACTTCTGCTGCAGTGAAATTGGATGTTGCTTGTGATATATAATGTATATTACTCTAAAGTATAACTACGAATAGGGGGAGTCCTACAATGTATAATAAATATAGTTATACTTATTTAAATGAAGTTTTAACTTATTATAAAGTGTTTTATGGGACATTATGAATTAAGTATAATGCCTTTACAATGCATTATAAATATGGGCTTCGTAGTATACATAGTTTAACAGTGGTATTTGTAATAAGACCAGAGTTACCACAGGTTAAAATGCATTCATTTCTCACTACCATGGTTAGTAACTCTTTTAAATCAAAGTAAATACCTTTTTAACACTATTCAATTAAAAACTATAAAGGATATTTGTGAGAAAAAGGAGAATTTAACCAACATCAGAGACACCTCGGGTTGTGAACGGTCTAATAGAAGTTGGAAAGTGTTGTCGAGTTTGACCCTTGTGATGGAAGGGCAACATCATTATGAATCCCCCTCTTGTATTATTGTTGATATTGATGTCCGTGCTATGAAGCGTGTGGTCACACACCGCTGCTTTTCATTCTCCCCTAATTGTAATGGAAATGTTTAAAGCGCTCCGTTTGTGAGAGCACAGTCACGGAGCTGTTGAGAGAAAAGCTGATTTAGCCCACCTTTCTTGCCATCCTCTTCCTCGAGTCCGGATTTATTGTAATCGCAGACTGTGGCCGTAATCCGCCACACTCAAAAGGGAATAAGCCTCATTATCACGTGACTTATACTCTGTCCTGGCCCACCGTCAATATCTATATTTCCTGCTTCAGGAACTATGTATCTGTTGGAGATCTGAGCTGTGCAGCATAAATACAGAAATGTCTCTCTCAGCTATTCACGGTGGGGCTTTTTTGCCAATCCCACAATCCTCTCCAAGAGAGTTTTTGATACAACGGATGAGTGTTAGATGTATCAGTAAGGTGTAAAAGTAGATTGAGATTACGAGTTTGTGTATTAAAAGTGTATAAATATTTTAGAGTCAGCTAGTGTCCCTGTAAAATACTTTAACAAATTCTGTGCTCATCAGTGCTACACAACTTTATAAAACCTACTTTGTCCACTTTAATCTCAAAGTATATTTATCCTGCACTGCAGTTAGTTCTCCGTTTTGATGTTAACTCCATCTTATGGTGCTGCAGAATGCACGTTGAGGTTTAGTATGCACAACAACAACAAAAAAAAGCATTGTGATATTCCTGTTTAAGCCTGTATTCAGCTCAACAGCATGTATGCAATTAAGGTGCATACACAGGATCTAAAATGAACACTTGCCAAGCACCAAATGGGAGTAAAAACTGGCCTGGCAAGTACAGTGCTACACTTTTCATGGGGTATTCATCTTATGCACCAGAGAAACTAGTGTGCAGCCATCTTGAAAATTTTGTCTCTGAACTTCCATTATGGCAGTTCTATATACAGGGTTTTTCCTGGCTCAAAATGAGGCGGCGGTGGTACCATACTGATTTAGTCATTGATATTTTAGTCACTGAACGCTGTAAACATTTTAGCCATAAGAGTATTATTGATAAGCATTTGTCAATCTAGTCCATCCAAAACCAATAAATATATATATATATATATATATATATATATATATATATATATATATATACACACACATTTAATGTTATTTAACACATAAGATTGATATTATCATGATTATCTCATCAATGATGCGAGCTGCAGACAGCGGGGGTGAGAGACGAGCGTCTCTGTGTTCGAGTGCGCATCAGCCGCCGGAACTTTAAATCTCTCCCGGTCTCGACTCCCGCTCAGATTGTGTCTCTTCCGCGACTGGTTGAAGCGGCTGTGTCCACGTAGAGGGCACATATGTATGTGATCATTCTGAGGACACACACAAATTGTTCATCTCTATCTCTTGGTGGCACTATAATAATTAAAAATGTTTTAAATGGCTCTAACTATGGAACGCTTGATCAAATCAACTTAAGAATTTGCATGCAGTGTTTTTGAGAATGAGAGTTTGTGCTTTGTTACATGCCACGCTCTCATATTATTTGAAGTTTAAGGATGAAACAAAGACATATCGCCAAGCTGTGATCTGTGTTTTTATCAGACACTCGAGCTGCAGCGCTCCTCTCGTCTCGCGTGTCATCATTATAGTTTTATATGATCTCAAGTTACGTTAAATGACAAGCGACTATTCGACAACAGAATTATTTTATTATTATTGCCGAGATTTGCAGTTACAAATGACAATCCACAGAGTGCAACGCTTGTTAGTGTTTTCCATGAAGACACCCAGCAGAGTTTTGTAGACAGCTGGAGGCGGCCGCCTAGTAATTCTGTATTCGGGGAAATACCCTGTATATAGATATCTATGGTGGTGATGCCAAAGTGTAATTATCTAGCAAAGTGGATTTACAGGATATAGAGTTGTTAGTCGATAGCTATCATGAGTATTTTAAAGTGTTCAGGGATTTCATAACAACTGAAAGAATTTAAAACAAGAGTATTTCATTCATGAATGCACAAGATCTTAACCCTCATGCTGTGGACGTACTGATGTTCCTCTGTGCTCATGAAACTCCAAGAGATAACACAAAGTCATTAAAAATATCTCTGTATATCTCACATTAAACCGGGAAGGGGTGCAACTATATTAACACACACACACACACACACACACACACATACACACGTGTGAAAGTGTTTTATATTCCATTTACAACTATTTTAATCACATTTAAGCCTCTAAAAAATGTAGGGTGACAAATTAATTGTATAATGTACAATTGTAATTTTCTTTCATTTTAAGCATGTGTAATAATACAAGCTGTCACATGTCATATCAACTACACATTTTAACAAATGATTAACATCAAATGATCAACATGATTTGTACTGCTTTCTCAATTCACTTAATTAAATTGAGTTAATCCAACACATTTGTGTAGTATTGGGTCTCAACTTAATTTAATTGTGTACTTTCCAAATATTTTTACTTAATCCAGTTGCATGGCAAATAGACCAGAGTGCGTTTAACTCCACAGGTGTTACGTTTCACACGTTTCTGGTGTCTATATGTGTCCCACTTACTTGGTGTTCAAGTAACCCTTTCAAAAGTTTTGAATATGTACACTGCAATAGTGTTAATCATTTTACACCAAGTGAGTAAAATTCAGTGATTAATTTTACACTGACGGGGTAAATATATACTCCCAAGCACACATTATGAAAAGTGTATATTTCTTAACATATATATTGACTGCTTGATTTATTTGAATGCAAGGCACAAAGGCCGCAATCTCAGTTCACAGTTTATTATAGAGGGTTTACCTCATTAGGTACAGAAACATTATAGCATTTAAACATTATATAAAAGTCAATCTCTGCCTTGGCTACTGGTCAGAAGATGGAGACATGTTCCTGCCCCATAACATGTAACATCAATAAATGTTTGCTCGTTAAACTCTGTGATCAATATAGGTTTATGCCATTTTCAAAGTCAAATAAAATGCATGAAACAATTCAAAATCTTCCTTTCAGTTCGTCCTAACCACCGTTTCATAGTTTTCACCATGTGAACTATGGACCAAACTGCTTATCTAAGTTCCCATATTCAAATGTCTTACCATGGTATTTCACTTATAACATTCATCAGATGCCAAGCTGACCAAACTGCCCGCCAGTTTTTCTAACGGAGTTAATGTTCAAACGCGGAGCAAGTCGACTCGATACAAGCTCCTGTATGTAAAATATACACTGAACTGGTACTGAAACCCACATTGTGTGTGTTCATCTTCATCATCATCATCAAAAAAAGAAAAGAATATATATACAAGGCAGTTCCACTATGAATACAAAACAAACCTGAATCATGAAATGGGGATTTTTTGTTTAAAATATTTTACACCAAAACAACCATTTTTAGTTAAGCCTTAATGTCAAGCTTGTGTATGAGCGTGAAATAACCCGATGAGCTGCTATTAATTGAGTCAGACCTGGGGCTAATTATGAAATATATTAATAAATGGATTATTAATAAAACAGTTACTTGCCAGTTTGCTATTAACCTTTTTTCTTTTTCTTTTTTTTTTATCACAATCTAAAAACAAAATAGGGCTGGAATAAATATATATATATATATATATATATATATATATCAGATTAATCTCAATCCAAAATTTAGATATTGATTCTTGAAATCACAAAATGTATCTTTTACTCTATACCAGGGGTGCTCATTATGTTGATCGCAAAACAACCACTTCTTGATTTCGTTAAAATGGGTTTTGGTTTTAACAGCATTTGCATTAACCATACATGATTAACTGAACATGATTTCCCAATGCTTATAATAAATTATGAAACCTAAATTGTAGAACTCATATAAAAAATAAAAAAAAATAAAAAAATAAAAAACAACTGTCCACGTTAGATGGCATTTGTATTTATTTTTTTCCTCAGTACTAACTAAATTTTAGTTTGCGCTGATGTCTTACGCACTATTTGCACATGGTCGGGAGCAGGTGTAAATTTGTTTGTTGTACCAACTATCATTTTGAATAGGGATGCACCAATCCTATAACTGTATCGACTCTGATACTGAAGCTTTTGGACGGATCAGTTATCGGTCCGATGAGCTCGATCCAAATCAGATACTGTGTGTTAGTCATTTTTGTTATTGTCAAGCTCCAAAAATGACATAAAAGAACCATAAAAACACCATTAAAGTAGTACATATGACTCGTGCATTTTATTCAAAGCCACTTGAAGACGTGCGATAACTCTGTGAATCATAAAAGGATGTTTAATAAGTAAATTTATAGTATGTGCAGCGCCAGTGTGTCAGTGAATGGTGCTAGTGATGCACTCGCGGCTATTTTGAGCCTTCACGCGGTGCACAATATTTGAGCACTTCTCATGAACCACATCTCAGATGGAGATGCTCAATAGTTCGGTTCACTTATAATATTAATTTAGAACGGCACCGGAGGAGCATTTGACCAGAATTTGAATAAGAAGCGCCTTAAACTATTATGAACTAGCTTACAAACAGACACATACAGGACGTCCTGGAGAGAATGTCAAAATAAAAGCCTGAGGGTTTAAAAGTTAAAGATACACGATTTAAATATATTACTGTTGTATTTAAAATTAATAGTCAATATTAATAATAATAATATTAATTACAATTTATTATTATTATTGTCATCATTAGTATTCCTTTACAATCTATAACAATATTAAAGTTGAATGGGTTTATATTTTCTGCTTGTGTTTAATGAATTGGGCCCCCAGCGTACATCTAAAGTTTACATAAACAGCAGGACAAAAAAGGCAGATTGTATTAAGATGCCCGACTTGATGTGTAAATGCTGCCTGATCGACCAATCGATATGTTGTTAATATTAATCAAACCACGATAACAAGAAAACACTCTCTGCTCTTGGCTGGATAACTTCAGTAGCTTTAAATGTGTGCATGAATGTATTGTAATCACACAGTGAAGACTAGTGATTTAAGTAGTTTTGTTACATTTCATGACTTTTCATTCCATTTCAGAATGTTGACTTGAATACTTGATACTGCTGTCAAAAACTTGAAGCACTGGTTTCTTTTCATGTTTGTTCTATTGTTTATATGCATTTCATTGCTTGCCATTTGTTTCTAGATTTGTATTTTTTAACTGACTGTTTGAAACAATGTTTACTCAAATTAATATTTTTTTTTGTGTTATGATCGAGGATCAAAAATGTGTTCGTCGCAAATTGGCAAAGGAAAAACAGCCAAACAATTATATTGTCATGGGCACAATTTTGTAAATAATGCATTTTGTGGCCTGTAACTATAGTAACCATACCCACAACATTTTCTTCAGCGATATCATCTCTAACTCTCTATTTGTATTTAACTTGGTCTCCCTCTCTTCCTCTCTGTCTTTTCTAATTAATGCTGTTCGTCTTTTTTCTGTTACTCCTTACCTTTATGTGAGGTGTGCCACTGGCTCTGTTCTGCACACTTAGAAATACATTTGTTATATGGGAGAGCATTTTAAGGCTCGAGAGAGAGAGAGAGAGAGAGAGAGAGAGAGAGAGAGAGAGAGAGAGAGAAAGCAAGAGGCATATGAAGTGTTAGGACAAGGTGACTGCTCTAATGATGTTTCTTTCTGATAGCTTGTTCTGATTGCCCGAGTGTTCTTACATCTGGAAAAGTAGCCCTCATCAAACCAAAAGAGGAGTTAGAGATTTCTAACAACCCTCTTTGAGCACTAATGGTACAAAACTAAAAGAAAGCTAGGAAGGAGGGAACATTGTACTATGCCCTTGCCCCCCAGATTTTCTTGAAAATGTCTGAAGTGCTCAGAGCGTTGTCAAAACCTGGGACAAAATGGCTTAGTTAATGAGAGGTCTCTTTCTCTCTTTCTGCTACAGTTTTACTCCACTTTGCACTATTTTCTCCTCTACACCTTTGATTCTGCCACCTTTCATTTTGTTGCACTTAACTCATTCAAGTTATTTGGTTTGTTATGAGTGTGTTTTACAGATCCTTCCTCTGTCTGCATCTTTGGTTGTCTTTACATTTTCCATCATTGGAATACATTTACACTATTGCTTTGCATCTTAACCAGAAGTTCTCTTTCTACCACTGACTTCTTTACGGTAATGTCAGAATTTGATTAGAAACATATTTATATCTGGCTACTTTCCCCTGGATGTTCAAAACCCAAGGGAGAAAATAAATCATTTCATAACTGCCTATGCCTGAAGACTGTGATATGTGAATGCATAAGTCGCAAAATTGTAGAACTCTGTTTGATAACTTGATTCCTACTTCGCAGAACTTTTTGATGTTGCATGCATATATTTGATGATGTATTGTTCACTCACTTGAAATGCAGAAAAATGAAGAAAGCTTTTATAGGGTTCCCACGGGTCCTTAAACGGTCTTAAAATGTCTAAAATAAAATTTTAAACATTTATGGCGCAAGACTATCAGAAGTCTTAAATATAATATAACGAGGTCTTAAATTTGAGGATGGAAAGACAAGAGTCGAGATATCGCCTATTAAATTATTATACTGCAAAAGTATGTGATATAATTAAATAAAAATATAGTCTGTATGTGCTGCATGCTTTTAAGTGAAGACGCATTGTTGCACATTATCTGAACATGCAGGTGGTTCATGATGCTGTGTTTGCAGCAGTTTTATAACGCTTTGCAAACTGAGTAACAGATTTTTATGACAAGTAAACTAATTACTGCTCATATTTGTTAAAGAGCCGTTTGCTTGATTATTTTTATATTGTAAATCGTGTCTCTCTCTCTCTCTCTCTCTGTGGCACGAGGGAAACCTACACACTATTATGCAGGTGGTTTTAATGTTGTGGATGATTGGTGTGTATATATAATATATGTTAATGCTGTCAGTCGATACATTTATTATGAATATTTATTTTTATATAGTTAATCGTGATTAATCGCAGATTTTGAAAGTGCTGAATTGACATATATATGTATATATATATACATATATATACTATATATATATATATATATATATATATATTTACATTCTTGTCAAAATGCATTTATTTCCATCTTAGGAAAGAAAACAAAACAATATGTAACAATATATTGCTTTATTAAAATTTTCCAAACAAAGCCTTCCACAAGATATGCACTAAAATAGCACCAATTCAAGTAACATTAAACATTTCCCAAATTCTTACGTGGGAGTTTGATTAATAGAACTAGTCCCCACACATGCCGCATATTCATTGCAATGGTCATTAAATCTCCACTTTGTTACAGCAATCGTGAAGCTTCGTTCATGATTCACGTCAGACCGCCAGCATCAAGCTTTCAACTCCCCGTGAAAAGTGCTTCCAGACAAAAACGTCTCATTCTGCATTTTGGTGATGGTGATGACTTGCTTATGTGGTAATTAAAATTCACCTTACAAGTCCCATCAGGGGTTGTTTTGAACATCATACAGTGCTAAATGCTCCTTTATCCATCATTTTATCACTAACAGGGAAGTGCTGTCCGAGATTATTTTATTTACTGAGAGCTGCGGAGGTTATCTATCATAGGAGAGTATTACCACAGTACCACTCATAGAATGTCAATGGGACCGGCGTATTATGCTATTTTATGCTAAGCTTATAGACTCCGGTTGGTAGACGAGCTTTGGCGCTGTCGGTGCGTCAGTGTAATGACTCCAGGATGGCACATTACAAAGTTCCCGCCCTTCACAGAAGTGTTTATGCCATAGTAACGGTAAATTTGTTAAACATGATTACGAAAAAATATGCGTTTAACCTTCTAAATGGAATGCATGCATTAACACGTTAATTCTGACAACTCTAATACACTGTGTGTGTGTGTGTGTGTGTGTGTGTGTGTGTGTGTGTGTGTGTGTGTGTGTGTGTGTGTGTGTTATATATATATATATATATACCCACATGTTTCTTAAGAGTTCCATGCTTCCTCAATCATCTGTTATATATCTTTTCTCTCCAGCAAGCACTGAAGGAGAATGGAAGGAGAAGAGAGGCGGAGGAGAAGCAGAGGAAGGCAAGGGCAGCCAAAGAGAAGGCCGAGCGAGAGAAACAGGAGCGGCAGATGAAGAAGAAAAGACTGCTGGAGGTCAACACAGGTAAGATGTTTTTCATCACCATGCTAACTCATTTAATGTTTTCACGAGTGTATGCCCAAATCAAATAAGAGTCCCAGCACACGTTCTCAGGAGCTTGTTTTCAACAGACCGAAGAGAGACGCAAGGGTGTTTGTTTTCGGTTTTCAAGCTGTTACCATGTGAACAGCCCATCACCGTTAAAGTACCACACATGCGACAGAAATTTAACGGTATCTTTTGTTTTTGTTTTATTATGCTGAATCCGTTACTTTGGCTGTGTCAAGTAATTCTGAATCAGGACAATCTATGTGTGCTACCGCATACTGACTTCCTCTAATGTATACACAAGCCTTTATACACATCAGAAAGCATCTATTTGAGCGAGCGTCAACATCATAATGAAGTAATATAATGCAAAATGATATTGGAGATGTGATTGGATTACAAACAGGTTCTGTGCTCTCACGAGAGATACACACATGAAATGAAGAGCAGGGTGAGTTGAGTTCATAAGAATATATGCTGCTACTGGTGTTTGTCTCCTGCTGTTTGAAGAATGTGTGTGAGGGTGTGTACACACACACACAGCGTGCTCCAGTGTTGACTGGGATGAGTTTTGTGTTCGTATCAAGTCTCACGCTGGGTCAATACAGCAGCATAGCAGCCCTGCAGAGCTGGCTTTATGCATTTATCACACACACACAAACACATACTTATAAATGACATTATGAAGTGTGGAGTGATCAGTAGTCACATTATCTCATAGATGGTTAACTCCAGTGTTGTTTTATGGTATGATGTGTGTTATAGGGGATAGTTGGGGGTGGGCGATCAGGGCGGTCAGTCTAAATATGGAGAGGGGCTTCATGATGGGGTGGGGCTTCATGAAAAGGAGACATTAATTCATTTTGCTATTAAATATTTATTTTCACATTTCTGGGCTTAGAATGAAAAAATAAACTATAGCAGGGTAAAACTCTGTAAATGGGAGATCATTGCAAATACTATGTGTTCCCATTTGCTCCAACAGCAAAAGACATAATCTACTATAACATTGTCTACGACTTTCCACAGGAGGAAAAACAAATAGAGAGAGATGGATTAGGACAAATTCACTGTCATTCCCTAAATTACATTTATTTATAAGGGTTTTAAGCCTGAAGGGGTTTGGGGAATGGAAGTACATCGGCTGGCTAGCCATACGAATGGACTCGCCCCAATCGGCCATAGCGGGGCACTACAGTGAACAACAAAATATACAGAAATAACATTTTATGCAATAACTCTTGAACCATATGGCCTCGAAACAAACATATTTTTCCTGTTGCGTCGCGGCGAATCTTTTGGAAAACCATAAAATGTTTGCTCTGCCCTTTCATTTTCCCGCTGTTTTGAATTGTTTGGAAAATAAATTAAAATGAACTTGTCCTAGGCCGTTCGCCCGATCGGAACTAAACCAGTGCAGAAAGATATGAACATTTATCAAAGGAATTCTGACATTTTTATTCATCGTCAAATGGTAAGCCAAAATGTATATAGTGGGCGTGGCCACTTTTACTTGAATGGTCATAAGTCTTGAACGGAATGAGACATTTTCACCAAATTTGGGGCACATATGAATGTGATCATTCTGAGGACACACACAAATTGTTCATCTCTACCTCTTGGTGGCACTATAATAATTAAAATTTTAAAAATGTCTCTGACTATGGACCGCTTGGTCAGATCAACTTAAGTATTTGCATGCAGTGTTTTTGTTCAAGGTGCCATCAAAGACTATGTGGACAGTCTCGTATCTAGATAAACATGTCCGCCATCGACCAATTAACTTTTTGCAGCTATTAGATAGGGTTACAAAAGACAGATCAGAATGAAACATGATAGCCCAAGAGGTCTGTGCAAACCGGGAGGCGCCATCGTGTTTTTCATGCGTATAAATCATTGTATTTACCGTTGAGTTTCACTCTGACACGTTATTCATAGCATATGACAGATTTCCTCCTTTTGAACAACTTTGCCTCAGGAAGCATTGGTGTGAATCAAATCGTTTGTTAAATATTTAAGATTATTTAAAAAATAAACGAAGAGTTTTTCAAACTTCTCCCGTTCGGAACCAAACTAGTGAAGAGAGATTCTCTGGAGTCCCAATATCAATTATTAGCAAAAACAGTTTTAATTTTCGATGAATCGTCGCAGCGGTATGCCAAACCTTAAAAGTGGGCGTGGCCACATGTACTTTAATGGTTATAACTCTTAAACGAAATGAGATATTATCACCAGTTCTTGGACTTTTATATAGGAGGTCAATCTGAGGACACATGAAAAAAAGTGCTCATCTCAGCTTCTTGGTAGCGCTATAACAGTCATGAATGTAAAACATACAGGTCCTTCTCAAAAAATTTGCATATTGTGATAAAGGTCATTATTTTCCATAATGTAATGATAAAAATTAAACTTTCATATATTTTAGATTCATTGCACACCAACTGAAATATTTCAGGTCTTTTATTGTTTTAATACTGATGATTTTGGCATACAGCTCATGAAAACCCAAAATTCCTATCTCAAAAAATTAGCATATCATGAAAAGGGTCTCTAAAAAAGCTATTAACCTAATCATCTGAATCAACTAATTAACTCTAAACACCTGCAAAAGATTCCTGAGGCTTTTAAAAACTCCCAGCCTGTTTCATTACTCAAAACCGCAATCATGGGTAAGACTGCCGACCTGACTGCTGTCCAGAAGGCCATCATTGACACCCTCAAGCAAGAGAGTAAGACACAGAAAGAAATTTCTGAATAAATAGGCTGTTCCCAGAGTGCTGTATCAAGGCACCTCAGTGGGAAGTCTGTGGGAAGGAAAAAGTGTGGCAAAAAATGCTGCACAACGAGAAGAGGTGACTGGACCCTGAGGAAGATTGTGGAGAAGGACCGATTCCAGACCTTGGGGGACCTGTGGAAGCAGTGGACTGAGTCTGGAGTAGAAACATCCCCGCATTCCCCAGGTCAAGCCACTTTTGAACCAGAAACAGCGGCAGAAGCGCCTGACCTGGGCTACAGAGAAGCAGCACTGGCCTGTTGCTCAGTGGTCCAAAGTACTTTTTTCGGATGAAAGCAAATTTTGCATGTCATTTGGAAATCAAGGTGCCAGAGTCTGGAGGAAGACTGGGGAGAAGGAAATGCCAAAATGCCTGAAGTCCAGTGTCAAGTACCCACAGTCAGTGATTGTCTGGGGTGCCATGTCAGATGCTGGTGTTGGTCCACTGTGTTTTATCAAGGGCAGGGTCAATGCAGCTAGCTATCAGGAGATTTTGGAGCACTTCATGCTTCCATCTGCTGAAAAGCTTTATGGAGATGAAGATTTCATTTTTCAGCACGCACCTGGCACCTGCTCACAGTGCCAAAACCACTGGTAAATGGTTTACTGACCATGGCATTACTGTGCTCAATTGGCCTGCCAACTCTCCTGACCTGAACCCCATAGAGAATCTGTGGGATATTGTGAAGAGAAAGTTGAGAGACGCAAGACCCAACACTCTGGATGAGCTTAAGGCCGCTATCGAAGCATCCTGGGCCTCCATAACACCTCAGCAGTGCCACAGGCTGATTGCCTCCATGCCACGCCAGCACTGAAGCAGTCATTTCTGCAAAAGGATTCCCGACCAAGTATTGAGTGCATAACTGAACATAATTATTTGAAGGTTGACTTTTTTTTGGTATTAAAAACACTTCTTTTATTGGTCGGATGAAATATGCTAATTTTTTGAGATAGGAATTTTGGGTTTTCATGAGCTGTATGCCAAAATTATCAGTATTAAAACAATAAAAGACCTGAAATATTTCAGTTGGTGTGCAATGAATCTAAAATATATGAAAGTTTAATTTTTATCATTACATTATGGAAAATAATGACCTTTATCACAATATGCTAACTTTTTGAGAAGGACCTGTATATCTGTGATGCCTAACATGATGGTTCTGAAAAATTAATGCACTTCATTGTTTTAGGTGCTAATGGACTGTCTAATTTATACTTAACATTGGTTGCATATGTACTTAAAGGAACTTAATAGCTTGAACTCCGTTAATTGCTGCTTGCAGCTATATTTTATTTATTTATTTTACATGTAGTGGCAATGTTGTGCATTTACATGAATAAAAAAAAAATGAAAACGGATTTATTTTCTAAATTTATTTATTTAGATTTAAACTGCTAAATTACTGGAAATAGAATTTCTTTACAAATAAAATATCTAATGTATAAAATTGTATATAGCCCCTTTCAAACATAGTGTTTTCCAGAAAATGCACTGCAGTTGTCATGCTTGAGGTCATGTGTGAATACTTTGCTCTGGCAATTTCCCTAAATGAGATGTTCTATAATAAATACCTAGAAATGTCCATTTGGCATGTGGACAGCACCTGTGGTATATTTACCAGTAAAGGCAACCCATCAATTTCCCAGTTGCATGTGTGAAAGGGGCTAATGTCATGATATGCCTAATTTAATTTTTCAGCAATGTGTCATACGACTCAATCAGGCATTGCATTAACCAGATTTTTAGTTTAATAATTTTTCTGTTATTTACATTTTTTTTTTTTTTTTAAGTGGTTGGACGCAATTTATTTGCACAGCGGCCGGAAATTTTAAAGATCTCATGTCACGAGGATTACAATTTTCCTTTATTTTGACATATGAGAGGTCTTTCTACTATAAAAACATACTATACATTTCAGAACTCAAAACGTAATCCCCAGTGCAATAAAAGCATTTATTGAAACCAAGCTGCAAGCATGCCTAGTTCTCTACTTCTGCGACTTCTCTACATCATATGTGGTACATAAATTCATGACCACCTCTACAGCATAAAAAACATCAACGCCTACTTTGTCATTGCATCCTTGGCCCCGCCCACTGGTGCTTCAGTTCATAACTGAGAGAGAGCAGGACAAACCGATCTAGTGTGGCCTACTTACTATTCATGAATACCAATTTGCATGTTGAATTACTTGAATAATATTTCTACATAAACATGCACTAGACAGACGACTTTGGCCTTTTTTATTTGATTTCAGTGATGTGATGCTGTATGTGTGCGTTCACTTTGCTTTGGGCTATGTATGTTAGTATTTTTGGCTCATGTCAGCATGGATGTCTCGTGAAACACGCTTGTTGTAAACTGTTCATTGCATGTGTAACATCTGAAGTCGATGTTTATCGATACGCACCGGATTAGTCACGCTTCCAACTTGTTCTCATTTCCGCACCTGCGTTGACACGTGCCAGCGTGATGATACAATATGCAAATAGATATCATTGGATGCGTTTGGAAAGGTCAAAGACAAATGGGGTCAGAGTTTAAATTGTTTAACGGTGTAAAATTCTGTATCTGTTTATAAAAGGATAATCCTCAGAAGGGATGGGTACTATCCTGTCATGTGAAGTCAAGGTTTTTTAAAGGACGATCACTGAAGCTGAACTGATTCTGCTGGCTTTTGTTTCTGCCTGTTTCTTTTCTATTTTTATTCTCTCAATGCTGTCCTTCACTTTCATTTAAAACAAATCTCAGTGTTTAAATCTCCAGAGTAGGTCTCTAATAAACCTTTTAAGTAAATGTGGATTTCATTATTTGTCTCATGACACAGTCATTCAAAACATAAGTGGTTCTGTTTCAGCTTAATGAGTCTTTTACTGGGTTTCACTGTAACATGTTACGGCATTCTTTGCTCAACAGGGGGCGCTACACGCTATCCTGGCAGTGCCATCTAACTTATTAATACATCAGGATGGATTGAAGTCTGACAGTAGAGTTAGTGTAGTCTATAGTCATTGCAATTATCTATATTACAAAACAATAGAAGTGTATTTGATGTCCTAATTTAGAGATCTGTGTGTGTGTGTGTGTGTGTGTGCGCGCACGCGCTCTGTCGGGTGTTTCTCTGACAGTAATAAGAGCTTATCTGTGACATATCAGTTTTGTTTCTTCTGGAGCTCATTTGAGAAGTTTGTTAAACTACAGATTATACAACATTATAGTCAACACTGTGCTACTCGAATTTACTGACATTACCACACTCGGATATCTGTGTGAGGCTTTAATTTCTAGGATTTTATGGTTGGGGCAGAGCAGTGCTGCTCTACGTGAATGCCTGTGTCATTTGTGCCACACTAGATTAGGGGTTTTTGTATTTTTGATGACAAAATCCCCCAAATATGATGATGACTGTGTGGGGGACCCTGTTTCTAAAATATGTAGGTGATATAGAGGAAAAGACCATGGCTGTACTTTCAATATTAAATAAAAATGATTGTGCTTGATCTTGATTGTCTTAAAGGAACAGTTCACCCAAAAAATTAATCTTCTCTCATCATTTACTCACCCTCATGCCATCCCAGATGTGTGTGACTTTCTTTCTTTCTTCTGAACACAAATGTAGATTTTTAGAAGAAGATTTCAGCTCTCTGGGTCCATACAATGCAAGTGAATGGTGACCTAAACTTTGAAGCTCCACAAATCACATAAAAGAACCATAAACATTATCCATACAACTCCAGTGGTTTAATCCATGTCTTCAGAAATGATATAAGTGTGGGTGAGAAACAGATCAATCTTACGTTTTTATATATATATATTATACATTTTCCTCCCTGCCCTGTAGGTGGCGATATGCAATAAGAATGTGAATCCCCAAAAACTAAAGAAGAAGAATGTGGAAGTTAAAGTGGAGATTAATAGTAAAAATAAAAAAGGACTTAAATATTGATCTGTTCCTCACCCACACTTATCATATCACTTAAGTTGACATGCATTAAACCACTGGAGTCGTATGGATTACTTTTATGCTGCCTTTGTGGTTTTTGGAACTTCATAGTTCTTAACCCCTTTCACTTGTATTATATGGACCTACAGAGCTGAGATAATCTTAAAATCTTTGTGTTCAGCAGAAGGAAGTCACACACATCAGGGATGGCATGAGGGTGAGTAAATGATGAGGGAACTTTCATTTTTGTGTGAACTGTCCCTTTAATATTAGTCTTTAGAAAGCAGATTGAATATGCAGCAGCACCGATAATGTCTAGATTTTTGTTAATGCTTTTATTTATTTTTTTACTTAAATGTTACATTATGTTAAATGTTACATAGAATGCCTTCATTGTTTGCATTGTGTTCACAACATAGTCACATTTCTGTGGATTGCAACACATTTTTATGTATTTTTTGCTCGGGGTACAATAATGCTAATAGTTGGCCATATTGTGTCTAAATTGTTATTTACTTAATTTTTACATTCGGATGGGTGTGTTCTGGCTATAGGTACTTTTGAATGATACTACAGCACCTCTGCGAATGATATATTGCGTAGTTAAAAATATCAGTAAACATAGATCACAAAACCCTAGATTTTGGAGGGATGTAGGGCCTGAATAGGGTTTAAAATTGCCCATGTTCTGTACATCTCCTGTGATTTAACTTTAAAATCTTAGTTAACGTAGTCTAGATTTGAAATAATATAATTCTGCACTTTCAGAAGGGCACATATTGAACCCACTGAACTCAGTCCTGATGTATGCTGTGGGTACTTCCTCCCCTATTTGTGTCTGCTCCCTCTCTTCTCTCCAACTCATTTTTTTCTCATCCTTTCATCATCATCAATCAAACAACAGCAGTATCCTCTTATAAGGGTGTGCTGGCTCTTGTAGTGTAATGCCAATCTCTCTCTCTCTCATTTTCCTGGCACTCGGGGTTGAGTGGCAGAGCCCCACAGGTGGAGGAGTGTGCAGATAAAGAGAGAGTGATATGGAACACACATGAAGTGTGTAGTGTTTAAGTAAGTGAGTGTGTGTGTGTGTGTGGATGTCTCTCAGCTGGTGTGAGTGTGTATAAACAGGGCTATTTCAGGACACCTCAGGTGTCTCTTCAGCTAATACTGCTGTATGTCCAGTCAACCAGTGTGATTGCTCTCGTCCACAGATACTGGGCCTCAGATTGCCCCCTTGTACCCCGTGGCTCCTGAGCTTTTCTTTTTTTTCTTGGATAAGAATCACTGTTTGCTGGACTGATGTTTTTTGATCAGGTTACCACTCAACCTGCTAACTGCCACAACACATTAGTGTGAGCGCCGGTTTGTGTTTTCCTGCGTTGTTTGTGGTAAATGCCATCACATACTCTAAGAGCATTTTCAGACCTGTAGTTTCTTTGATTTGTTCTGAAACAGGGGCTAAGATTGTTACAATTTTGTGTTTTCTCCTCTGTTCGGTTCGCTTTCAAAACAGACCAGAATTTGGTTGAATCAAATATGTGCCAGGTGCACACTACATGACTTGCAATCAGCACCCTGCACACACTACATACTATGCTTCGTTTTGAAGCATAATGACAGCATATAATTTTACATTCAAATTATTTTTATATTTTATTACAGTTAGATACCCAATTATGGGGGCATAGAAGTCCTTGTGACTGAGGAAAGATACTGAGGATAAATCAGCAGTTTTATTTGTATAGCGCTTTTTACAACACACATCGTTTCAAAGCAGCTCTACAGGAAATCATGCTAACAAAAACAAAGAAAATGTAAATGCTATCTATTAGGGCTGGGCGATAAAACTATATTGATATATATATCACGATAAAGAAAATCCACTATAAGCTTTTGAGGAATTTTCGATATTTACTGCGTGTCACTATAACACAAGCATTTCAGCTTTCTCAGGCTGCGTTTCCACTGGGGCGGACGAAATCCGCTCGCAGCGCTATGAGAGAGCTACCGCTGCCAATCCTACGATCCACCTTTCGAGCATGACGCTCGGCTTTCATAGGAATGAATTGAAAACTCTCTCAGCTTCGCTCCCAATGCACCAGTGGTAACGTAGGGTCAGACTGGATGAACTTGCTAAAGTTATCTGCCTTGCTAACAATTTACGTCGGACACCAGATTGATTCCATCCGCACCGCAAGACTTCATGACAACGGTTGCGTCCTCATCGTCTCTAGTGAAGAGCGCGACAGAACAACAGTGATGTGGACAACAGCTCTGATCTTTCTGCGCTGCAATCTTGAAGATTGTTCTCTAGCACCAAACATGCATCAATTCTGCCCTGTCCCGCTCCGCACGTGTCGCCTCTTTTCCCTGCATGTGTGTAGACGTGAAGCTCCGCATGAGTTAACGTGGTTTCAAAGCACCTTTTAGACTGTAACGTTTTTCCCTTGTATATGTATCTTTATTAATCAGCTTGTTACGAGCCTTTAATAATAAACAAACCGATTTCTGTTCTAATTTTGTGAAAATGAATTTGATGTCTGGAATGGATAAGGAAAGACTAAAATGACTAGTTGCTAGACTAGTCTCTCACTTTAATGAAAATATACAAATGTGTTTTGCCTTTTTTTAAAAAACGTTTTCTAAATTGTCTCTCAGGACACCCCTGAACCCACATTGAGCATCATTCCACAGTCACAAGGGCTTCTATACCCCATACTTGGGTATCTGAATCTAAAGTAATATAAAAAATATTTTATTTTAATGTAAAAATATTCCAAATACTGGACTGCTGTCACTATGCTTCAGAACAAACAGATGATCTTTTAACATTAATTTTCAATTGATAAACGGTAAAATTGGTAAAAGACCCCACAGACTCCACTGCTTTGGCTTCTCTGGACCCCCTGTGCAGTTTTATAGAGACTATTTTGACTGTTTAGAATTTATTTTTTATTTTATTCCATCAACTTTGAAATAAAAAAAAAAAAGAAAGTGCAATGTGTAAATGTATATCGTGATAAATATCGATATCGAACAATATCGTGATAACAACAATGTCTTAAAGTGATCATTGTGTAGTTTGATTAAATATGATTGTCAATTGTGTATAGAAATTAACTAATTAAATATTAATTGTATTTAGAGCCCCTTTTGTGTGTGTGTATATCTCTCTCTCTCTCTCTCTCTCTCTCTCTCTCTCTCTACATATATATATTATATATATATATATATATATATATATATATATATATCTGTATTGTTGCTGTATTGCATTGTTGTACACTGGAAGTTCCTGTCACCTGTGTAAGCATAAATGTTGATTAATGGAGAAAAATAGCTTTGGGAGAAACCAGATTCACTGTGGGGGCCAGTTCCCCTCTGACTAAACATGAATATAATGCCAGTAATACTTATTTATGTCATGGTTTAAATGTAGTAAACTTAAGTGTTAAGGGTCAGTGTTTAATCAAAGATTTTGTCTGAACTGTAAGATTAATGACTAATGTCTTTGAAGTCCATCCTGGATTAATGGCAGAAGTTCAGATTGATGCATTGTCCTGTTAGTTGACTGATGAAGGCTTTTGTTGGCAATTACTTGATAGACAATGTATTCAATTTCAAGAGTGTAGTCAATCAACAGACAAAGGTGATGCAGGCAGAGATCAATGAGGTGCTTCACAGGTCATTTCGGAGAGGTTCGGTGCGGTCCATCATAAGTCCAAGGTTCAGGCAGTGGCATATGAAGTATCCGATGTCTTACAGAATGAGTTGGCATCAGTTCATCCTCTGAAGTCAAAAAAACTGAAGTGATGTCTGGCTAGTACCGGCTGTAGTTTGTTGTCATTACTCGTGTAGCAGAGAAGTGTAGCAATGGAGTCCGACACCAAGTAGGAACGGAGCTTTATCTGGCCGACTCTAGTAACCTTGGGATATTTTGTTTTATCGCCCAGCCCTATCTTGAACTCTTCATCATGTTCTTCAAACCATTCCTGGACCATGTGTGCAGTATGACAGGGCGCATTATCCTGCTAAGAGGCCACTGCCATCAGGGAATACCATTACCATGAAGGGGAGTTCCTGGTCTACAACTATGGTTTAGGTAGGTGGCACGTGTTAAATTGGCCAATGAACGTCCAGACCCAGGATTTCCCAGCAGAACATTGCCCAACACACTCCCTCCACTGGCTTGTCGTCTTCCCACAGTACATCCTGTTGCCATCACTTCCCCAGGTACACAGCGTGCATGTACACGGCCGTCCACGTTATATAAAAGAAAATGGGACTCATCGGAAAAGACGACCATCTTCCACAGCTCCAAGGTCCAGTTACAACGATCAAGTGCCTATTGTAGGCGCTACCGACGGTGGATGGGTCATCATGGGCACACTGACCTGTCTGTGGCTTCGCAGCCCCATGCACAGCAGGGTGCGATGCACTCTGTGTTGATGCACATTCCTCCCGTAACATTCATTATTATTTGGTGACTTGTGCCACAGTAGACCTTCTGTCATTTCAGACCAGACGGGTTGACCTTCGTTTTCCTCGTGCATCGATGAGCCTTGGGTGCCCAACACCCTGTTGCCAGTTTGTGGTTTGTCCCTCCTCGGACCACTGTTGATAGGTATTAGCCACTGCTGTGCCGCGAACACCCCACAAGCTTTGCCACTTCAGAGATGCTCGGACCCAGTCGTCTGGCCATAACAATTTTGCCCTTATCAATGTTGCTCAGGTCTTTACGCCTGCCTATTTCTCCTGCATTCAAGATGTTGACATGTGACCTTGTTAGGAGATGAACAATGTTATTCTCTTCTCCTGGTCAGTGGTCAAAATGTTTTGGCTCATCGGTGTGTGTATATATAGACATGCTGTGAGCACCTAAGTAAGTTTTTGTGTGTGTGTGTGTGTGTGTGTGTGTGTGTGTGTGTGTGTGTGTGTGTGTACACAGTACTGTGCAAATGTTTTAGGCACTTGTGAAACATTTTGCATTGTGAGGATGTATTTTATTTTCTCTCTCAGTCTCACATCTTACATCTTAAATCCTTTTTCATAAATATCCTTATGTTGAGCCTGAACGATATGTTGATTTTGTTTTTTTGTCAATTTAACACGTGCTGACAACACAAAAAACACCTGGAGGCCCTCTCCTCGCATCTCTCATTTTATGGAATATATTACTTGCTTGCCCTTCAGTCTAGTTAGTTTTGTATGTGGCATGTCTTTGTTCATGAGGTGGTTCTATAAAATGCAAGAGGAAAGGAAAATATTGGTCTTTATCGCTTCTCTGGGGTCAGGTGCAGCGAGAGACACCAACAGAGGGGCGACATCAAAGTGCATCTCAGAAATGTCGCCTTCAAAGACAGGCCATCCACGTCTCCCTCTTCCCCCGTCTGCTTTCTATCGCAAATCTCTTTCACACCAATTAGTTTCTAATCATGTTTCTCTTTATCTTTTCTTCTCCTCTATTATTTCTATTCTTCAGCTCAGGGCTCTGATGTTGGCTGACTTGTGTGCATGTGTGCATGTGTGTGTGTGTGTGTGTGTGTGTAGCTCTTTAACGCACAAGGCTGAACTAAGCGCAGTGTTTGCACTGCTTTGGATATGCGAGAGAACGGCAGGTTTCTATTAAAAAATAACAATTCTCTCTCCCCCCCTCTCTTTATGTCTCACTCTCAGTTTTTGATGATGTCTGTCTCCCCTCTGAATTCAGACAGCACAAATAGGCTCTCTTGTGTTTCCAGGTTACCGTCGCCACTTCTCTTGTTCGTCTCCACGGAGACTGTCAATTATAGTGCTGTGGTAATATGAACCACCCCGGTGAGAGAGGCTTTGCTCTGTATGTGTTAGGGTTAGTGTAAGCGAAACGGGCCAGCCATCGGTGGTGGGTGGTAAGATGTGAGACAGAGAGAAAATATAATAAATTGGTTTGGCACTGTTTGCAGGGGGGGAAAGCAGTGCACTAGTTTCTCCTGAAATGTTTTGTTCTCTCTCTCTCACACACACACACACACACACACACACACACACAGAAGGGTGGGTCTCTTTGCTTGTTGAAAAGCAACATACTAGACATCTAACAGAATTAGGGCACATTTCCATAGACACAGTGCGAACACGCTCACCTGTGCGATGGCTATTCCCAGGACTTGCAATAAAAGCCCAGTGTTCTGCCTTCTCTGTCCCAGATATCAGTTTTCCTCCAGGTGGAAGCCAGATGAGGGACTTCCAGCTCACTGGAGCTAAGTAAGAGCTGATGGAACCATCACTGATCCCTACAGCCTACATAGGGGAACATATAGCATACAAAATGACAAAAAGATGCAATGGATGCTTAGTGAAAGATTTGAAAAAGCACGGCTCAAAAACTGTTTAAGATCACCCAAAAATGACAATTGCCATCTCAAACCAAGAAATTTTCAAGGATGTTTCATCTTGTCCATACAATGCAAGTAAATGGGGTCCAAAAGCTCAGAATAGCGCACAAAGGTGGCATAAAAGTAGTCCATACTACTTTGCTCTATCTCTCTACTTTTGGTGTTAATTTGTTCCTCTAGGTGGCAGCAAACACTTATTTTTTTCCACCTTCTATCACAACATACAGATCTGAAAGGCAAGGGATGCCCCAATGCAGCTTAAAAAAAATCTTGTAATAAAAAAGCTTCAAAAGCTTGTAATAAAGGCTCTGATTGTTTGATTTCCCTTCTCTTAGTCTTCTATCATTCCACTAGGTGGCAGCAAACACTAGAATTTTTTTGTTTTTCCCATTTCTTTCACCTTTTATCACAACATACAGATCGGAAGAGCAGGGGGCACACCAACGTGGTTTATGACTCCACCCATAGACATCCAGTTTTGTTTTGGGAAGCAAACAGAGCCGTCATTACAAGCTTTTGAAACTGAATATAAAAAAGGGTCATTTTGACCCTGAGTTACAAAGTATTGTACGAAGTGTAACTTTTTAGTAGTTTTGTTTATAAATTCATGAAATAAAAAAGTATGCTCTGTTTGTGATAGGCCCTATTGGCATATACTGTATGTGTATGGACAAAAACACCTCATTCATCCTTCAGAATATCCATGCAAGTTTTAGAGAGTAATAATAATAATTCCTTACATTTACATAGCGCTTTTTCTAGGCACTCAAATCGCTTTACATAGCATAGGGATGATGCGACGGCAGCCATAGTGCGCCAGAACGCCCACCACACACCAGCTATTGGAGGAGAGAGTAGAGTGATGTAGCCAATTCAGGGATGGAGATTAAACAAGGCCATGATAGATAGGGGCCAATGGGGGGAGTTTGGCCAGGACACCGGCGTTACACCCCTACTCTTTACGAGAAGTGTCCTGGGATTTTTAATGACCACAGAGAGTCAGGACCTCAGTTTAACATCTCATCCGAAGGACGGTGCCTTTTTACAGTATAGTGTCCCCGTCACTATACTGGGGCATTAAGACCCACACAGACTGTAGGGTGAGCACCCCCTGCTGGCCTCCCTAATACCACTTCCAGCCGCAACCTTGGTTTTCTCCAGGAGGTCTCCCGTCCAGGTACTGGCCAGGCTCAACCCTGCTTAGCTTTAGTGGGCAACCAGTCAAGAGCTGCAGGGTGATATGGCTGCCGGTAAATGATGAGAGAATTATCATTTTTGGGTGTACTATATTTTAAGATCAAGACAACATCAGATTGAATCTGCAGAGCTTTTTCACGAGATCCAACCATTTTCATTTTGTCTTTGTGTTGGTTCTTTTTCATAGAGAATAGTGCAAATATCTGACCTTTAAGATCCAAAAAGGTATAATAATCCGAATATGCACCTGACGTATCAGATTAGCAGGTGGCGTTTTGTCAAAGCAACTTCAGACAGACAGCCGAGCTAATGTGGACTTTGTATTTGTTCAGAACATATGACAGGAAAGATGAGAACAAGAGAAGATGGATGATGATAGATTATAGGGGAGGTAATTGCTGTCTTCATTATTTGTCATCTCTCTTTCACCCCATTCAGATAAACACAAGAGAGAGTGGACATCACCATGAGTGGCCCTTGATCCGTCAGGAATCATTGTTCTCATCTGTCATTATTGCACATTCTGTGCAGACACCTATCCGACCCTTTTAGACACTGTTGTTTAATCTTAGATCTGACTTTAAAGAGATAAGTTCACCCAATAATGAAAATTCTCTCATCATTTACTCACCCTCATTCCATTCCAAGATGTTTTTGACTTTCTGTCTACTGCAGAACACAGAGATTTGAAGAATTGTAGACCAGGCAAACAAGACTTCGCACTGAATGTGTGAGAATGTGAAACAGGTGGATGAGTAATTAAACAGAGTGGAGGATTATGGGAAATGTAGTTCGTGAAATGTTAGTACTCAGGTGACGGCGACCTCTGGCGGCGTGCAGGGGAGATGTCAGGCGCTGCGGGTGTAACAGTGATGCTCGTGACTTATTGCATCATAATATATGTCATTGTGCATTTCTTATCGTGAAGAAAATTGGCAATACACAGCTTTATTACTAAGAGAAAGTTTGTTTTTTTTGTGAGTTAAAGATGGATTGAGGTGAACAGAAAGGTGAGAGGGAAGTCTTCATCGCATTATACACTGCAACAAAATATGTTTTGGCTTGTTTTCCAATATAAATATCGAAAACTCAGTTAAAACAATGTACATTTACTTTAACAGCTATACTGCAGAATAAATAATGTTATCTGAGAGTGTTGAATATAGTATTAAATATACAAATATTATAAAATATCTAAAAATCCTTTCAAAAAAGTACCTGAGAAGCATCATATAAGATAATTAGACTTGATTTTAGAGAAAAGATCTTTAATATAAGTATATTTTGTCTTTACTGCATGAGATATATAACCAAGTGAAATAAAATACACTTACATTTGAGAAACATTCTCTTAAAGCAAGTCTGAATATCTATCTCAAGTATATTTAGACCATTTTAAATAGAAAACACTTGATAAAAATAGGATTTTTTTGCAGTGAATTTCTTTACTTAATTAAACTTAAAGTATTTTTCCCGTTAATTCAGTGAAATGTCATTTAGAGTATTTTTAAAATGATTTTGTCCTCATTATTGTTAGTAAACACATTTAATACAAGCTGAATAATCGCTTAAGAGGTAATGATTAATCATTGCAATAATTGCAGAATAGTCGAATAATCGTTATATTAATCGATTATCAAAATAATCGTTAGTTGCAGCCCTACCTACAATAAGCCTTATGTATTCAAAACATGACATGCACACAGAATAAAAGATCAGTCGGCACCTCATTAAAAATAAACAGTAATTTTCTAGGCTATTTACTCAAAAACATAAATTTTTGGACTTTTGGACTCACCTGAGGCGCTTGAAAAAGCCTGCACAGTGGAAAAATAATGTACAAGCATGCACGGATGTAAAGAAGACTCAATGTGAAAACACCCTTAGCAACTTTCTAATGTTTGGGAATCCGATTCCCGCACCTCCACCGATGTGATTTCATAGCTACTTTGCTGAGATGCTTGTCTAGCGAGATGACATGTGCCTGCGTGCGCCGCGAGTGAGAACGGGACGAGGCACGAGCAGCCTGAGGTGAAATAAAAATGTATAATAATCGTACCATATTTTAAATCATTTTAAGAGTTTTTGATGCCCCCCTGGAAGTGTTCTGAGGCCCCCTAGTGTGTTGAGAAGCACTGATATATCCTACCCTGTTTTACTGATGGTCAGTGTTAAGGTCATGTTGAATGTGCGCTCCTGCCTGTTTAAGAGTCTGTGATACATGATTTATTTTGAGATTGTGTGGGTTTGTTTTGGAATGGGGATACGGTATTAATTTGTCTTAAATTTGATTTTAAAAACTGCAGCAACCCTTCTCTCTCTTATATTTATGAAATAGGAGAGAGAGAGAAGAGAGGCAATAGCAATCAGGCCAAATGCCTTTTCCGTTCCTGGCTAAATCACACCATATCCTTCCCTCTCACACCTCCTATGTCTTCTTCACTCAGTTCTTTATTAAAGCCACCCTCCATCCCTCTCTTCTCTATCAGACACGCAGCAGGCTTCCTCCTATCACTTATCACTGCTTCAGGTTCTCTCTCTCTCCATTTCCCTCAAATCACACCCTCTTGCCATCCATCCGTCCATCCATCCGTACGTCTCTCTATCTGATTATCTGGGCCTGTCTTTCTGAAAAAGGAAGAAATGCACCAGCTGAAGTACTCTGCAGATTCTAATGTCATCTTAGTTCAAGGTTTTGGGTGACATCTGAAAAAGCTGCCTTCGTAGGCAGTATACGGAGGTTGGAAGGCAACTCGGCACCTCTGAATCCAATGTTTGCATAACATCCTGTCACCTGAGATTTCTCGATTTTTAAGGCAGCATAGGTGTTTGGAGATTGGTTGAAAGAATACAAATGGCGTTTTGTAGCCTCTAAATATGTGCTTTGGTTATCTCTAAAAGTTAATTGAATTTAAGGGTTCTCACCCATACTGGAAAACCTAGAATTTTGCAATGCAGATTTCCAGTCCTGGAAAATGATTTAGTTTAATAGAACTGATAAACTGTGTTGCTAAGTTTTTTGATACGGTACATGCACAAAAACATGGTATTGATCTGGACAAAAAAAAAACGTTTAACTGTTATGAACAAATCTGTGTCACTTACTTTCTCTACTTTGCTCCAATTAAATAGTTTAATTATTGATATTGTGCAATATACGATTTCTTTTTTGTGTGTGTATGTGTGTATATATGTATACATTATATATATAAATACATTTTAGACAACGAAGGTCAGACCACTGATTTAAAAAAATTGTTTTTTATACTTTTTAGGAAACGATGAATAAAAAAATAAAAAATATATATAATTATAAATTTTAGGAAACTATGAAGGTCAGACCGCCTTTTTTTTTTTTTTTAATAATTTTTTTTTAATACATTTTAGGAATCGATGAAGGTCAGAGCGCTGATGTTTTAATTTTTTATTTTTTTTAACGATTCGACCATCACTCCTCGGTATGTTAATTAATTTTCAATAATTGTAGTATGTGGAAAAGATTGACTGAATTAAGGAATCTAGTCATAAAAATGGCATTAGCTATAAAATGGAATATGATGTTTGAAGGCCCAATCAAATCAAAATTGCTATATACCCTACTGTGATAATTCAACTTGCCTTTGATTTAATTGAATAAATATATAATCTGCAAGTGATGCTGAAAACGCCTCATCATGATGGTAGTAGAAGACCGAGAGCACTCTGAAGTGCACAGCACATACAGACTATGCATTTATTTTAATTAAATCACATCTTTACTGGGACGAATAATCACAATAGGTCATGTAGCGATCTGCTTATCTATTGTCAAAAACACACCGAATCTCCAAAATAAAAGCTTGATTTGAATGGACGCATGTATTTTTGCTTCAGTATTACACTTATTGGGCAAAATAAAATTGTGCCTTAAAGAGTGGGAACACTGTTGTTGTATGCCATAAGTATTCTAGACATGACACAGGCAGCCTCTCTGCTTGTTAATTGTGTTGTAGTCCAGTCTGATTGAGTAGTAGGTGTGTGGATGTGGGTGTACTAAAGAGCCTCTGCTACATACAAATGCAGTAAAACATTTGACTGCTTTTTCATGATTACATTTCTCTCATTACCATCTTACTAATCATTATTTCTCCCCTCTTGGCCTAATTAAACCGTCATCTCTTGTTTCCTTCACCAGCTCTTCATCGACACTTATTCTCTATAGTACAGAGATACCTGCTAGAAGTGGACCTTTATGTCTTTTCACACCTGTCTGTTAGCACCTGTCCATCTATCTGCACTGTCTGCCATTGCCGTGACAGCTGCAGTAGTCTAGGGTCCTGTGAGTGAGGAGGAGACTGTTGGAACACTGAGATAAGTGATTGACATTCACGCCTCATTTTCTCGTGGTCAGGTTAGTGTTCAATGCCAGCCGCTCGCTGATGCTCGGTGGTAAAAAATAACCCGCTCGCCCGGCGCTCACTTAGACACTGCCTGCTTTTGTCAGACGGAGATGGGGGACGACAGCTTTCATGTATGCATACATTTATGGGGAGGAGAATGAAGTCTCTGGCTTTTCTGCGTGTTCATAATAATATAGTATCTTATTTTGTGAATATGTGATTTTCTGTCATACATTTTACATACAGTGCCTTGTTAAACTCAATTGCATGTACTGTATTAAAATGTAGTACTTTTATTTGTAAGCAATGAAACTCAAAGTTATTTAGTTATTTTTTTCTGAGATCGATAAATGATGGATGTGTGTGTGTGTGTGTGTGTGTGTGCGCGATGTGTGTGTGTGTGTGTGTGTGTGTGTGTGTGTGTGTGTGCGTGTGTGTGTGTGTGTGTGAGTGCGTGTGTGTGTGTGTGTGTGTGTGTGTGTGTGTGTGTGTGTGTGTGTGTGTGTGTGTGTGTGTGTGTGTGTGTGTGTGTGTGTGTGTGTGTGAGTGTGTGTGTGTGTGTGTGTGTGTGTGTGTGTGTGTGTGTGTGTGTGTGTGTGTGTGTGTTGTGTGTGTGTGTGTGTGTGTGTGTGCGTGTTCTACTCTCCAAAGTCAATTTTTGTTTTAGCTCTTGGATTAATATGCGATCATAATCAAACCACACTGGCATTCATTCAGGCAAAGGCTCAACTATATTATGGCAGCAGATTTTTAGGTATTTTTCATGAAATTCTGGTCAAAACATGTCACATTTGTATTGGGGCTGGTTGTCAAATGTGTTTTAAATGTCGTACGTTTATAAAAAAAACAATTACAGTTATTGGTCAAAACAACGATTTGATATGTGTTTGTACGTTACCTTTTGCATTTTGAGTTTCATATTTGTTTTGCTCTTTGAATTTTTGCTTAAAAGCCAATATGCTGTAATGCAGGTGTAGATTTAAAGAGTGGTTTTGGTGCTTGTGATGGTGGGGACACGTTCCCTCGTCATCCCCCAATATTCACATGACGCCTTTACCACCGGTTCAGTGGCAAGGTCCATTGTGACAACTTGCCCCATATAATGTGATCATATGCCCTGCTATTGTGGCATGTTGACTAAAAAGGTCTTCGTGTATTGAATTAACTTTTTTTTATTTATTTTTTTATGGGGAAAAAATATTTTGTGACTTATTTATTTATTATTGTAAGACTTTGGGGTGTGTTGTTATGTAGAAATAGATTTAAAATTAAAATAAGAATTATCTGAGAAAATAGTCATTAAATAAAAGCCAAGGAAATTGGCCAAGGTGAATTGTTTTTTTTTTAATTAGACCCAAATTCCTTGATGGCCTTTTTAAAAAAAAATAATAATAATAATAATTATGATAAAGCAGCTGTGATGAACAAACATTTATTGTTCATTTGACTTGATTGTATCATTATTTTCTTATATCACATTATTATGCATAATTCATCGTGTTTACAGCTCAAAATAAACACTGTTATGAGATGACCATATATTTTTTCTTCCAGTTTGTCCACTATTATCCCTGGACACGTTGGGTGGCGTGTGTGTGTGTGTGTGTGTGTGTGTGTGTGTGTGTGTGTGTGTGCGTGTGTGTGTGCGTGCGTGCGTGCATGTTTATATGGTTTACGAGGACAATTTTTTAGGTTATAAACTGGTAATTACAAGGTATTATGCTATAAATGAGCTTTATGATGACATTTCTAGTGTCCCCATAATTTAAATAGCTTAAACATATTAAACGATGTTTTATTGAAAATGTAAAAATGCAGAAAGTTTTCTGTGAGGGTTGGGTTTAGGGGTTGTGTTGGGTTCAGGGGTCGGGTTCAGGGGTTGGGTTGGGTTGGGTTTAGGGGTCGGGTTCAGGGATTGGTTTGGGTTTAGGGGATTGAATCTATAGTTTGTACAGTATAAAAATCATTATGTCTATGGAGAGTCCTCATAATGATAGGTAGACCAATGTAGGTGTGTGTGTGTGTGTGTGTGTGTGTGGTGAATCTAGGGAAAGTGTACCATACTGCAAGTGTTTGAATGCCCCAATGGTCACTGCTGGTCCTGTAATTAGGGAGTGGAAGCTACTGTATATATCAAACCACCCATACACGGTCTAGAGAGGGTTGTTCCTCAGCATTTCTGCACAAACAAGAAGTACATTTTTCAGGGAAGCTACAGAGAGGCCAACAAACACTTTGAAGGAGCCACAGAGTTTTGTAGCTGAGAATGCAGTGCAGGTGCACTAGTCAACATATCAAGAGCTCTGGCCAGTGTATGAGACACAAGAAGCCATGTCACAGCACATCTGGAGTTTGCCAAAAAGCATAAAAGTGATGCAGTTGCAGTGTGATGCAAAATATCATGCTTAGATAAGACCAGCATAAAGCCATTTTAGGCTATATTCAAAGTGCTGTGTGTAGCACAAATTTAGTATTGACAAATCAAACTGCAAAAGAAATCCCCACCATATCCACAGTATGACCTGGGCATCTTGTGGAAATAGAAGAATGGATGATGTAAAATACAGGAAAATAATGTGAGAAAATCCTTTTTTCCCCAAACAATGGTCCCAAACGCAACGCAACGCAACGCAAGAGCAAGAGCATAAAATCTCCTATTGCCGTCTTGTCGATTGAGATTTACTGGGAAGGCTCAGATTGTTCAAGTGTCATCCTACTAATGTTACCAACCTGAGAATATCTTTCTGCTTTATGAATTTTTTTTAAATGTAGGTGAGAACTATAATGCATCTCAGCAAAAGACTTACAGCTGCTATTTCTTTCAATGGAGGCTCTAAATAAAATAAAACCCCTTTTTTTGTCAAGCATATTTGCTATTACACAACTATGTCACACCATGATCATCATTTTAAAGTAGGACTTATAATTAATCACAAAATAGAACGAAATTGCAAAGCCCTGTGTTTCTGAGAGAGACTGATGGACAGCGATTGCTCTCTCAGACATACTCTCTACTTTATCACAAACCTACGCTCTTTGTTTCTAATTGAAGCTTGGCTAGTAAAGGTTAGCAGTTCTATGCTTTCTCTGCACTGATAGTTTCCATTGTTGGCCAGCTAGCCCATCTGAAATACTGACAGCAATCTGTAGAAAAGAACTACACCTTCTCCTCAGTTACCCACAATTTACGTCCTCTTTCTCTCTCTCTTTCTCTCCACCCATCCCTTACACAGACAATAGCTGCTGATTGAAAATGGCCTCACTATATTATCAGTGTATATGACTGAGTCTGCCTGGCATCTTACAGAGGGCAATATCCATGACAATGTCATATCCACAAAGAAACATTAGAAAGTATTTTATTAAGAGTTTATATTTAAAAAGTTCTGAATCACAGATACAGTAAAGAGAGAAAAGACCTCTACTAAGTAAAATCAGCAGTGTGTGTGTGTGTGTGTGTGTGTGTGTGTGTGTTTACTGTAAGGGCTGTGAGTCTTTCAAGTGTTTCACACATAATAACACTTCTTTATACAGATCTCCTGCCAGATTGCTGAATATTTAAGTTATTACATGAAGAGCTCCTTTCCGATCATCTGCTTCCCATGGCTTTGTACAAGAGTTGGAGTCAAAGCTAGAAACTCCTAGACCCAGACCCCCTAAGCCCAAGACATGGACCAAGACGAGACCCCTTGAGGGCTTGATCTAGACCAAGGCCTGTCAGTGTTAAAACCAGGCTGTTGATTCTAATTAAATAAAATAGACCAAAATGCTGAATTTATTTCAGAAAGTATTCATTTTAAACATTCAACAATCAAAGTTATCAGTTGTTGCGCAACATTAAAACTAGATGGGTAAGATTTGTCGATACAAACTTTGATGGCCTCGTCTGAAAGTTCAAACTAGTTTTAAAAGTTGTGAGTTTGATGGTTATACAGGCAATGACAAACAGCCCGCTAGATAGATAGTCAGACAGACTGACACATACGTAGTCACTTAATTTATCAAATAGATTGATAGATAGTTGCTCTTTCTGTCTGTCTATCTTAAAGCAGATTAAAGGCCTTTTTGGGGTTTGTTTACATTTGAATTTTTGACACTGCGTTTGAATTAATGAACATTCCGTCAATGTTATTCTATGGGATTTTTCCAATATTTGATCATCCATTGTGCAAAAACCATTCAGTCCAATCAGTTAGAAAAGACATAGCTCACTTTTCCAGAACAGTCTGAAGGTCTGTGCCAAGTATGGTGAATGTAGTTTGAACGCTCTAGTTAGCGTTAGAAATTTTGGTCTCTGTTTTAGAGATTCTGGCGGAAAAAGAAAGAAAACACGCTAAACAAAGTGTGTAGAATAACAGTAGGTTGCTTCATTAAGCCAACAAAACTTAATTTTCAATGTTTCAAATTTTTCCAAAAGCATTATTTCCTCTCACACCCTGTCACACCTGTGTGGGTTTGTTAGCGTCAGAATGTTTAGACAGTTAACGTTTGGCCGCTGATACTTTTGAACATTCATTAAGAGCTGCTTTCACACAAACAGCCTTTTCCGGAAAATAAACTGCCATTTTCAGTTTAACGGCCATCTGTGAACACAACCCATTCAAAAATAATGGTAAATTTAGCACTGGCTAGTTCCCTTAATGAGGAGGTGTATAACTATAAATGTCCATATTAAGGGGTATGTGTTAACAGAGTCATATGATTACCGTTTCATTTCGTATGAGGACGCGCTGACGTAAGTTCTGACGGAGATGCCAAATTTACACCGCATCATAACACGGGTAACACGGGTTTATTCGTAAGTAATGCAAATGTCAACACATTGGTTAGATAGTGAAGCACAGATAGAGAGCACTTCTCTTCATCTGCATTTTCCGACAGCTTAAATGAACAGTAAGCGATTCCGTTATGTGTGATAAAATCACCAGATTCCTTCGGGAACTCGCAGAAATCTTTGTAGTGATACATACACATTACTGTGCTTTTCAGCCACAGATGGTGTCTCCACCTTCAGATGCAAGTGAGAGAATTTTGTGATTTCGTTGCATCAAGGAACTGGATAAATGCCCAAACTGGATAACATTTGCCCAAAAATGTTAAACATCACCAACATTACCGATATTCAGAATTCAAATACATAATAATAATGCCCCGCCATGTTTTCAAACAAGAAGCCTACGTTTCCGGCAAATGATGTCACGAGTTTATTGGCATTATTTTCTGATGTGTGAATGGTACTAGCAACATGGAAAAAGACGGAAAGTCGTTGCATGTGTGAATAGCACATGTGGTACATTAAATGGTAAAGGCAACCCAACTATTTTCCTGTGATTTACCTGGTTGCATGTGTAAAAATAAAATAGGCTAGTCGTAAGATTAACTGTTTGAGCACGTTTGGACACCCTGATGTCAAATGTAGATGATTCGGTTTATCTGGAGTAAAATTAAATAAATATGTCATCAAATTGAACAGATAGTGAAATTATTCCATTTAGTCTGAGGATATAAAAAAGATATTGGATATTTTAGAGCGGACTATATAGGGCATCTCGTTTATATAATGTTCCCTGATTAAAATCTGAAGTCATATGTTGAGCAGCCAATGGATATGTGCCGGATGCGGCCGCTGCACTGGACTACAAAGACATGGAGAAATGGCCTCGAAGTCTCAAGACCACAAGTTAAATGTTCAAACTCTGCAATGTTCTATAGACAACATGCAGAGAACCCTCACATGAAATTATATCATTGATGTCCGGTAACAAATAATCACTTCTGGTTTAATTCTAAACTGATCGGGGTTGCAGTCTATTGCGATACAGTGTGGAAGTCTTGGCTCTTTTGCAGTGTAAGCAAGCACACACACACACACACACTTACACTCACATGGCTTTTGATTAGTTTTTTAGTGTGTGTCTGCTGTGTCAGTGTAAAGATTAATATTTGTAGGTTATCATGTCAGGGCCCTTAGTGCTTACCTACACACTCAATCCATGATTTCAACACTCAACGGTCATTCTCTCACACAAGCCTTTCTCTCCAAACCTGCTGAAAACCACACTTTCTTGCCATTCTGATTTATTCCCCATCAATGTGTTTGTGTGTGTACTGTGGTACTTTCTTAAAGTTGCTCAGCAGTGTGAGCACATATGTGATGGGGTTGTGTTTCCCAGTAATGTCTCCTCCCAAATGCCATGACTCCCACAGGCTCCATGTCTCCGGGGTCCATCTGACCTGGGGTTAACTGCCTCCACCACACAGTTGATTTTACAGCTGGCCCTACAAACACTACAAAGTGGCATTAGATTTGTTTAGAGGCACACAGGAGATGTATAGAGGAGTTAAGCACCCGTCTGCCTCTCAAATCATCCAAATCTTACGCTGTGATATACTGCCCACAGAATGCAGCTCTAATCTCGCCGGCATTCCTGCTGAGACCCTTAAGGCCGGTTATAGTGACATGGTAGAGGAATAACCCTCCGCATCCTAATGTTTTTCCTTCTCTCCCCTGTAGAGAACGATGAGACTGGTGTGATGGATTGTCTGCTGGAGGCTCTGCAGTCTGGAGCCGCTTTCAGAGACCGCAGGAAAAGAGCGCCCAGACCCCGAGGTGAGTCTCGTCATACGCCTCCAGTCACATCCCTCCATCATCTCTCATGTTTCACATCGAACTCATTGAGTCTGCACTATCTGTGTCTTTTGATTCTTCTTCTTCATCCATTCTTTGTTTATTCTTTCATTTCTCATACAATTGAAACAAAAATGTAAGTACGGTGGCCCCAAAATGTATTTGGACTCTTAAATGTGTGAATTTCATTGAAATGATGTAGATAAAAATCTAACCAAGTGTTCAACTTTTTCAGAACTCACTTCACTTCACGTCATTTTTGCTCGATTTCGTTTTATTGGATGTATGAAGTCACACAGGTGTCCTAGCTGAGTAACCACAGGTGGCGTTCAGCACATTAAACTAGCAACATGTTCCGCTAAAAGCCACCGAGTCTTTATGTTGAACATCAGGCCTCTATTTTTATATATATATATATATATATAATATGATTCTTTGTTTGATATTTGTTATATAATCCAAAGACTTCATACATTTTTAAGTGTGATTTAAGCATCCAAATACCTTTTCCGGCCACTGCAATATATGTGCAATATTTGTAATATTGTATTTAGTGGCCTGAAGCACCAAAGGTCATCGAGCACATTGAGGGGTGAGATTAGGAAGAGTCGTCTTCTGCTCTGTTCATGTTATGAATTCTACACAGCTGACTTATGGCAGAATACATTTTCTTTCTTACAGACTCTAGTTAATAGATGAAATCAGTATTGTACATACAGCTTAGTTTCTGGACTCCACACTCAAACATTCACCCAAAGATGTAAATCATTGCATTACTCACCCTCAAGTTGTTGCAACCCTGTAAGACTGACTTTCTTTTTGTGGAAAACAAAAGATGTTTGGACATTTGTGACTGATGTTAATCATTCTGCTCATTTTGTTTTCCACAGATGAAAGTTGTAAGTAGTGTAGTCACAAAACAAACTTTTCAGTAGTCTGTAACGATACTTTAAATGTTGCAATTCTCGATACCAATTTTGATACCACAGCAAAAATAGTTAATATGCTGTTAATGGGGTTCGTACAAGGTGCTTGAATTTGGCTTTTTGAAATGTAATAATAATAAAAAACATTCTAATAAAATAGAAAACATAAATATATTTCTGTCACCTTATATTTCGTGTGTTAAGCTTTTGTTTTTTAATCAAACTTTTACTTTGACATGTGATTAATGAAGTGCAAAATGCTGCGATTTAATTGTATAAATATACAGTCTGCAGGCGCTCCGCATGTCACAGTAATTAAGCGCTCTGTGCTGTAATCTACTATAACATTCACAGCGTACGATGCTCATAAAATTGGTGTTTTGATCAGTGTGTTTTCAGCACGTGAGCTGCTTCACACATTCTCTTTGCAGCGGCATCACATGCAGACTAAATATCTATTTAATGAAATCGCATCCATTTGCAGTTTAATAATGTTACTAGGACATATCACAAGTTCAAATGGATTAATCATCCATTTCAGTGTATAATGAGTGTTTAGATGAGCATTTGTAAGCAGCCGTCTGTCAGTCAGAGGGCACGCAGGCACCAAATCGGTGCTCGGTACTACCAGTACTGTAGAGACACTGGTATCGTAACATCTTTTTAATTTTAGAATCGACTTGGTACCAAAATACCAGTTCTTTTGACATCAGTAGTTGTAAGGGTTTGGAACAGCTTTAGGGTGAGTAAATGATGACAATGTTCATTTTGGGTGAGCTATCCCTTTAAGGGTATCTGATTTTAATTTGAAAAGCCTTCCTGTATAGAAATCAGCACAAAATCAACCCCCCACTATCGGCACACCAATGGAGTGTAATGCAGCTGACCACTTTCAATAGAAATCAGCGTGCTGTCGGCAGAGCCCAACAAATTGACCCGGCCAATCAGAAAGCCCTGCTAAACGCTGCAAGAAATCTCAAGAAATGTCTTCGCACTAGGGCGTATGGAGACCAAGCATGTGCCTGTATTTGAGTGAGACTCACTCTTGTCCCGTGTCCTAATTCCACAGATGAACCACCTTACCGGCTCAGCCTGAGTCCACAAAGAGCTGTTCTAAAAGACTGCAATCACGGTAAAATCTGAATTACAAGAGTGAGAGAAGCAAATCATCTCTCTCCACTATTTGCTTGCCTCCTCTCTCTTCGCTATTAACAGCATTAATATCATTCACTAACCGTGATCTACGCCCTGAGTGTCTTTTCTGATTGGGGTTAATATCTGTGTTGCCCTGAATCATGTATCTCTCTTTTTATTGATTTGTATTATTTTTTTCTCTCTTTTACCCACTATTGATAATCGATAGTTCCAAATGAGGCCAAATGACTCATAACAGTGCCTCAAAGCCTCAGTTTAAACAAACAACAACAAAAGGCACGCTATAGCTGAAAGAGGTTTTCACCTGCCATGTTACGGCTGCTTCTAAACTGCTGGTCAAAAATGCAGCAGGTGTTATAACTAGTGATATAGGTTTAATAAAGGCTTCAGTCTGGTTCTACTTGCAAAAAACCCTTTTCCACCAAAATAGTGCTGTTGAACTTACACGGACTTGAGAGCCAAATGACTGTTAATGAATAACCTTCCCACAATCTAACATGGCACAGCAGTCATTGTTTACAAGTCTTACATCTTAAGTAATTATTTATGCTATAACACGCTTTGATAGAACAGTCAGAAGCTATTTAAATATATATATATATATTAAAGAAATGCAATCAGTTCACATATTTGTTGTGGCACACAAGAAAAACAAAGGAGCTGAATGTCCTGTGCAGCCTGATAAAAATAGATGAACAATCTTGTCAGTAATCTAGTTTTTATAAATAGAAAGAAGTCTAGTTTTTATTTATTTCATTAGAATTTTCAGATCTAGCCTTTGGCCAATGATGTTATCAGTTCCTGGTTTAAGACCGGGTCAGGGCGGTTTTGTCCAAAACCCAGTTTTATACATGTGGAAAAGGGCCAAATCTTGCCATCTCTCTTCCGGAGTGGCTAATTTCCTCTTGTGTCCTTTCGCTGCATGTCTCTGTCTCTTCTGTTGGCTTGTATGCTGTCCTGTTCTTTCAGCCAATCGTGTTGCTTACAGCTCTTAAATCTTGTCTGGAGCTGATTGGACGTTTTGATGCAAGTGATGCAAGACAGCAAGGTTATAATCAATGTCATGCACTCGCTTTAGCTGCTGTTACCGCCAGATGTTAATGTATCAACTAGAAACTTGCCGTGTGCCTTGAATATCACATTTCCAGCCAAAATGAATGAAAGAATTGCTGAAATCCCCGGAAATGTTTTTTGCTGAATAAGCTTTTTCACTCATTATTCTCTTTTGTTGTTGTCCTGTTCTCTTGACAAGGCCCAGTCACAAATCTGCATCATGTTTAGACTAAACAATACAGAAGTATTAAATGTTCAGGAGCATCCCAATCCTTTAGATGAGCACATATGTGTGTTTGCAGAAAGTCCTCGCACACACACACACACACACACACACACACACACACACACACACAATGTGTGTTTGGCGCCCTTTTGTGCATCATCTTTCCATGTACACTCTAAGGAATATTTCAAGATCTACTCATCATATTATGTCGTGTTTGGGCTCATTTGAATCGGGATCGTCTGCTGTAAGTTGCAATATGTCATATTCTGTGTTATATGTATGTTTCAGGAAGTAATAAGGAAAAATGTGACAGAAGGACACTCCTGTTTATTTTATTTGTGTGTCATCGGGACGTTATGCACTAAAACTCACTGCAGTTTGACCTCTGAATGAAGCAAATGTGATCATTGCATTTTATTAACAGAGACCTTTCCAGCGATATATAACACATGGCTAGCTCATCTTATGTATGTTTTTAGCAACTCTGAATATAATTACTGTGATAGCAAATGTGCAAATGATGAGAACAAAACAGATCTGATTTGTAAGCAAATTAAAAAGCAGAATTTAAGAATTTATCAAATCAGCTATATGCATTGTAAAATCCAGATTATAAGATTTAAAATGACACATATTTTGTTTAGATCAAGCAGATGTTTATAAATGTGTATCACTTTTACCCAGTCCAGTATTATCTCAGTTCACTGAATCTTCCTATCAATCAATTATATATATATATATATATATATAAAGAAAGAAAGAGATATGAAGTGGGTCGGACATTTTGACCCAGAAACCCAAAAGATGTTCGCACATACGAACACAAGAGTTGAAAAAAAAAAAAAAGCAAAAATCAAGGTTACAGTGAAGGATCTACAATGGAGGTAAACGGAGGGTGTAAAGCTTATAATTTTGTAATAGCACATACTTTAAATTGTGTGTATTATTTGAGCTGTAAAGTTGTTTTAAAGTCATTTTAGGGTTTATGGTGTTACATCGTAATGGCAATGAAGATTTAATATTGGCTATAACTTTACACAGATGCAATAGTAAGTGATTCTGTCAGTCTTAAATCGTGGTAACATGCCTGTTGTTTACATGTTGTGGCTATAATTTTGAAACGGTGAGTGTTTTAACGTGTACGGATTGGCCCCATAGTGCCTCACTGTAACCCAGATTTTGCTGGAGGGGAAAGTCTAAATTATTTTTTGTGGTAATCAATGTTATGCTACAAATGCTGTCGATTTAACTTAATTTGAAACCAGAATATTCCTTGATCACGATTCCTTGGTTCCTCTGTAATGACTTGGATTCAACATTTTGTCATCTGATGTGTAGATGTTGAAATCGCAGTACATAGATCTTTGTCATTATGCTTGAGATCTGTCAAGCCCTCGTACAGTACAAGTTTATAAGTCAATGAAAATGAAATCATCTGCTCTTGTCTGGTGCTTCTAGATGTGATGGGAAACTTCCATCCTTACAAGCTTTCACATAAACTTCTAATCCTGTCAAAAACTGTGTTTGCTATTAGATGACCTCGTTTTACCTCTCAGCTGCCGATTTTAGGATCCAATAAATTAGAGTTTAGAGTTTCCCACTGTTGTCTACAGTAGTGATCGTTTTTATATGCATTAGCTACATAAGATAAACAGACACGCTGTCTTGTCAAAGGTTTTCTTCATAACCATTATCAAAGCACTTAAAAAATTAAGTTGTAACCCCATTAGCGGTTATTGGTTTTAATAGGAGTCCCTGCAAGCATGCAGGAATACAATTACTCCAAGATCTCCTCCCACACCCACCCAGAGCACTGATAAAGTCTGCTCTCGCTCCCACTGGTGTTCTGTTACGACTTATCTCAAATTAGATTGTAGTGTGGAGAAAAGAGAAAAGAGGAGAGGAGAGAGAGATTTGTAGAACAGAGCGCCGAGTGTGTATGTGTGCTCGCGTCTTGTTGCAATCTATCATAAGTAAGACTGCGGCAGTTCCAGCTAACATTTAACCCCCTCAAATGTCTCTCAGCAAAAATGTAATGAAGGACAAAGGGCATTTTGGGACACCCTCCCCTACCACACTCCTCTAGCCATGGGGCAGGCCACTGCTGCACTTGTCCCTGTGTTTCATCCCGGGCTAGGCTGAGTAATGGAGCCCCGGGCTTGTGGCATGTTCATACAGGCCTCTGCAGCTCAACAAGCTCCGCTGTTGACCAGACTAATTAGTTCTCATCTCACACCAGACTTCTGTCCCATTCATCTTCATTTCAGCTGCTCCATCTGCTGTTTAAATAAAACTCTTCAGTGTTATACACACAGTGGTGGAGTCCGTCCCATTGGTGCCTCCAGGCTTCAACTTAATGGCGTGTTATTTGCACAGAGGCGGGTGATGAGTTAGAGAGGAGACAGTAGCTCGGTTCCAAAACCTTGTGAGCTACCTCGCTGACCGTTGCCTACATAGGGATCCACTTTCCTAAAGGATGCTTCATTAGTGCATGTAATCCACACAAGTAGCCCATCTCACGTTAAGCGCAGAAGAGACCCAAGTTAGCATGTCACTAAGCTAACGTCGTGATTACAACTATAAACATACACGGCACATACAAAGATCGGCTAAAATATGTCATTTTTGTTATATTGAACTATTGTTATTGATTCTTTGTCGTATCAATACATATATTTTTATAATCTTCGATTGTTTCGACCACCATTATGCGTTGCTGCTGTAGATTTTGGCCAAAAAAGTTTAGAGAGATGGGGCTGAAGATCCTACTCCGACTCCAAATGGCACACAAAATAATGTCTCTTTTCTATGTTAAGATGCTGCGATGAACAAAGGGACGTTCTGTGGATCGCTTGGTTTCTATATTTGGCGTCACGCCCGGTAACCCTGTACGCTATGAACTGGCACCAGAACAATAAGCGATGCATGTTGCGAGCGTGAGGCAATTGTCTGTGTTCTGCGACTGCTTTTGGGTCCTTGAATTTGGTATAATGTGCGATTAAGGCCAGCCAGTGGAGTTTGCCCCCTCCCTCGGGTAATATTGTGCCTCCCCAAGGAGTTGGTGCCCTACACAGACTGTAATCTGCATATAGGGAGCGGCGCTACTGGTAGCAACCTTCAGTCTCCGCCATCCCTTTTTTTGATTAAGGACTGGGCATTGAAATGCATCTTCAACTGCAAACTCTTCAGACATTTAAGTTCTGTTCTCTGGTTTGCGTGAAGCTATGTGTCTTCTGTTGTTAATATCGCTGGTGGTCCCGTTGAAGCGCCCCATCTCGCGATTGCACGTGCTGCATAACAACTGTTGCTCTTGTGCAAAGAGCTCTAAAGCTGGTGTACAGATTCATAAACGTGCACAGGAGATCAACGGTCAGTGAACATTTTCACCAAATAACACATTATATTTCAGTTTGTTTCTCATCAAATCTTATCGTATGCTTTCATAACAATTACAAGCCTCATGAATAATTAATTAGACTTCTGAATTATACTTCTGTGTTCTTTTGAAGCTTGAAGAGGTGGTCACCATAAACTGCCATTGTATGACATCACTGAACACAACATTTATTCACAATTTCTCCCTTTGTGTTCAGAAAAAGAAAGAAAGACATATAGGGTTGAATAAACAATGACTGAATTTACATTTTTGGGTGAACTAGTGAACCAAACTTTTTTGCTCCAAGGACCAGTTTCGTTTTGGGGGTAGCAACTCTTCCTTGGCCCAGTACTGGGCCGTGACCCGGGAGTTGGGGACCTCTGCTTTAAGGAGCAAGGAAAGTATTTTAATACATTATACTTCATGGTTTACGAAATACATCACTGTTTACACCTGGTCACATAAAAGCGTCTTCTGTGACCACTTGTGTTTGGATTTAGAGTGGAGGGTCTCTGATTTCATGACGACATGCATCAATCACTGTCATATTGTTACTGCCTGTTAATAAACATCTGAAAAGACAAAGCGTGAAAAAACCGGTGCACTGTTTCTCCCATATGCAGTTGAAATCTAATCTAAACACAAACGCAACATTTCGAGCAAAAGTGTCTGTTGTTTTAGTGGTTAAAACAGTTGTTAGTTCAACATCTGATGTGTGTGTTGTTCATCGGTGTCCCTGCATGCTAATGTCAGATGCTTGTATGTATATTTATCCACCTTTCACATTTTCTGATCGGAGGGTTATTTCCTTTTAAAGCCACTTTTAATCTGCATAGTTCAATCTCTTGTTTAAGCACAGTGGTTGATTGAGAGGTGAGGGGTGGTGCTTCGATACTGTCTGGGACGTATTCAAGATAAATGACTCTTTACACCTTAAATGCGATGTTTTTGACACTCACTGTATGTATTTGTATTTTTTACGATCATAAAACATTGTAGACCCCATTCAAACCTGTATTAAGCACTGACCAATTACGATCAGGTCACCCGAAAGGCATTTTAATTCCAGGTGTAAATGAGGCCTAAGTCATTAAAAAAAAACAATTTAATAGAAAAACTTTCAAACTAGATTTGTAAAATATTTCTCATTTTTATCACCTCACAAAACTTTACTTGTCACTGACCCGTGTACAAATAGATCACTGCAATACATTTTTACTGTTAGCTGATTGACAGTCTAATGGGTACAGTGGGAAAAGACCAGTGGCTTCTGCTGGACTCTGTCAGCTCTGTTCTTGTCCCCTCTCCCTCTCCGTAGAGAAAATACCCCTCAATAATTGATCTTCAGGGCTTTAGTGTTTCACACTCAGCGGAGCAGGAAAGCAAATTAAAATCAGACATCTGCAACAGGAGACACTGTAATAAACCACACAAAAATGAGCCGCTCAGGCCGAGTTTGTGTGGCCATTAAAGTGGTGGGAAACCGCTCTCAAACATGGATGTGTTTTCTTTGTGTAGCTGTGTCTGTATGTGTATTGGCCACTCGGGCTTGTCCAACCCAGGTTGGAGCGATGAGAGTCAAGATTGCATTTTCCACTAGGACCTTTTGGGAGCAAGCAGACCGTTATTCACTTTATACAGGCAGACAGTCAGTTAAGAGCTCCGGGATCTCAAATCTGTGTAATCTATGGAGATTCAGGTCCCTGGACTTGCACTTTTGGCTGTCTATTTGTCTGTACAGTTCAGCCTAGCAGAGGTTTAAATCCACTCAAATTCACATCAACTCCCTGCTGGACTACACACCCAAAAAGTGTGCTGTGGTCAAGATTGCGGGGTAAAAGCTTTCCTACAGATCCTGCTTTCATTTGAGGAGCCTCTTTCCTTGCTCCCTCTTTCGTCTGAGCCTAAGGCAACACTTAAAGCCTTTAAGTGAGACCAAAATCCTGCATCCCTTCACCTGCTTTCCTCTGGATGAAGATAAAGATGCTTTATGTCTTGAGTGACCAGGGTTAGGATAAGAGTAGAAAGTGAGTGAATGGATTGATTGTATTTGACCACATGGAGTGCTTTGAATCCACACAGCAATTGGTTCAGGAAACCAGATGTAGCTTTTCTGGTCACTCTTGCATTTGCTTCCCAGTTCCGAAGCTTTATACTGTGCTGGTGACTATGTCAGAGAAGAAACCGGTACATGTGTCACTCTTTCGCCTTCTTTTTACAGGGCTAATAGGCCCTACTCACTGATTAATATTCCACCCAACAATGATCACGTAACAGATTCCAGAATTAGAGCTTGAAATTGATTTTATAGCTGGCTGGAAAAGGTCACTCGACACTTGGTAAATGAAACTAATGGAAGGTTTGCAGTCTGAGGTGCATGAGCCTGTGTTAAAGGCTTTATGGATGTTTTTGACAGACAAGAATGATCAGATGCTTCATCTTGGACATCTGTTGTTTGGGAACTATTGGTTAATAGGCTTTGTTAACAATAGCTGCTTTTCCACTATTGGGCCAGTGCAAGCCAGGGCTATCAACTGGCCAGCCGGGGCCAATAGCCTCAGACCTCGAGTTGCAAGACCAAAAATCAATGTTATCTTGTTATCTAGAATATCGAGTTTATATCGCATGCAAACATTAGCTAGCTAGGAATATAAGTTAACGTTGAAAACTCAACGACTGTAACTGCCATGGTGTCCCAAGTGGTCTATCCACTAACAGTGGGACAATGTCCCAACACACCGTCTATGCAAGTTCACCGAACAATGGAAAGTATTTTCTTTAGGCACCGCTTTGTCCAGAATTTGTACTCTACCCACATTTTTTTATGTATTTTTCCTCCGAACCTATACCATTGTGCGCTTGAACCACAACCTGGGAAGTTTGGCAAAACTCCGCCTTTGACATTGTCCACGCCTTAATCCCCGGTTGGCCTTGTTTGGCCCAATGGTAATCAGCCGAGAATGCCCAGAGGAGGTACGATGAAGCCTCTGAAGTGAGTGTAGGATGGCAACTGGCCCTGGCATGCACTAGCATAGCCTCATTTGGCCCGATAGTGGAAAACGGCTAATGAGAACAAGTCTAGTGGTGGATAAAAATATAGATTTTCTGAGGCATCGGGATCTTCATTTGAACAATCTCGAAATCGATTCTTAAATCCTAAGATCGATCTTTTAATCTATGCACAACCCTCCAATACAAGGAGATGAAATCACTCACATTTGCATCCAAATTTTGCGCTACGAGACTAAAAATGTATATATATTTGGCAACTGGCTGGTAAATGTTTAGATTTCACACACCAGTGATTGTGTAGTTTAGTGTTGCATTATTCTGCAGATCCTTTCACTGCATGTTGAGAGTAAAAATTGTTCCATGTGTGTCAGTTGTTGATCACGTTATCATGCATTGCACAGATGAGATGAAGCCATTTGAGTCTCTCTTGTTAACACGCACTCATCTACAGATCTATTGTTTTTAAGACAGTACCAGTTTTAAGCACGTGTTTAACAAATCAATATAAATACTTTTTTTAAATAGTAGAAATTATGCAATTAAACAATTAACATGTAACAAAATATTATCTGAAATATCATAATTATTTATTGATTGAAAACATGTATTTGTTCATTTCTAAAAAGCTCAAATGTGACAACTATGAAAAACAAATCCAATATAATTAGTCAAATTAATAATTTTGTAACGTACCTGGTAAGAAGGTCCCATGTATAATTTACAGCATCAGCTGGGAGAGAATGTATTTAATATGTAAGCAAAAGGGACTGAAATATAGCCATATGAATCAATATCGAATTCGAGAGCTTGTCAATCGGAATTGAATTAGGAAATCTTTATCGTTTGCCAGCACTAAATATATCCCTAACACCTTTTGCCACGGCTAGTCCCGAGGGTTGTATCTAAAATAGTCAAGCAGGAGTTTACATTTCATTTCTGAGTTATAATGGAGTCGCCATGCACCAGTATTACATTTTCATATCGTAACAATTGCTGAAGGTTTTGTTGTGGTTTACTGTATGTTACTACATAACAAATGGTAAATGGTCTGCACTTATATTGCACCTTTCTTTTAATCTTAGAGGTTACCAAAGGGCTTTACACTGCGTCCCATTCACTCACACACACATATTCACACACCAATGGCGGCAGAGCTTCCGTGCAAGGCGCTAGCCTGCCATTGGGAGCAACTTGGGGTTCAGTGTCTTGCCAAAGACTCTTCGGCATATGGAGTCATGTGGGCGGGAATCGAACCGTAAGTCTGCAAGCAGCGGCCAACCCGCTCTACCACCTGAGCCACAGACGCCCCACAAAACATGTTGAAAGATAAACAAACTTTAACACAGCCAGTAAGTCTGCACGCAGCATGACAAAGTAAAGCTCATTGACTTTAAAGAAATTCAGCATAAATAAAATGAATATAAAAGTCAAATATTCTGTTGTTTTTCCTAAAAGGCTTTAGGAAAGATACTGCAAATAAAATGTTCGCCCTTTACTGTGCAAGTATACAATTATTACCTGTTCAGTGCACGCACACACGAAACAATTTAATAATGTCTTGCATGATTATATTTTAGGTAACGTGTCTGTTATGAAATCCTTTTTATAGCATCAAATGTCTCTCAGTCAGACTGTAGCAGAGAGCCACACCGCTGATATAGAGGAGATTTGCTTCAGGCAAGAGGTTTTGTGATATATATTCTCTCTCTTATTTCTGCCTCATCCCATCTCTCAGGCCTGAGTGCCTACAGGGGTGGAGAGAAATAAAGTGTTCGAATGAAAACAGAGATAATATACAAACATATCCCAGTGTGTTCCAGATTTGAGGCATTCATCTCCGGCCAATACAATATACTTTTAAAGTAACAGGCTTTAGAGAGCTGTTGCAAATCAGCCAAAACAGAACCTGTGATATATAGACTCGAGGCAGTGAGTAAACAGTACATACGTTAAGAAAGTTATGCTCTATCAGCTCTTTTAATCATCCGTTCGATGTTTCTGCTAGGAGTTTGTCAGCCGGTGCCCACTTAATATCCACAGTAGCTTCCAAAAAAGTTTTTCTTCACTTTTATTCCCATCAAACACAGCCCGAAAGGATTGTTGCAAAAGTGACTAAATATGAAGCTCTTCTTTACACACCTCATCTGATTTCTTAAATGGATTTATCATGATGAATGAGGCCCGCGCGTCCTTTATCCATGCAGAATTGTATTTAAAACCCCCATCAAAACGGTGAAGTGCTACATAGACCTCTCATTTTTCCTTCTCTCTCGTCCTGATGTGACAGAACCAAAGAAAGAAGGAAAAGCAATATTTAATCAGTGCGTCTGAGACAGAGAGAGCTGCGTTCTTCTCTCTAATTGATGCTACATGTCATTGTTCTAAAAGTTGAACTGTCAAAACTCTTGATTTATCCATGTTTAAGAGCCATACATCATCTCCACCTCACATACTCTGTGTTTCATTAGAGAGAAAGATTAATTCAAGAAGAGCCCATTCGGGAATGTTGACTGAACACACGCTCTCGCTCCTTGAACATCTTCCAGGACTTTGGCGCGATAAAATATACAGTGTTATTGCATCTCGCAAATAGCGAAAGTGTCATACGGAAAGAGATCAAATCTCATTCCATTAAACTCCTCAGGGCTGGACAAACACAGCGTGTCCTCTGTCAGCTCTCGCTCTCACAACCCTCATCCGTCTCTCTGAACTGAAGCTGCATCTCTTAGCACTTCCTGTAATTCAAAGTTGTTCTCTCCTCACCAACACTCGTGTGGAAAGCGAGGTTGTGCGAGACGGGATCGCTCACCTTGCCGGTTTGAGATGTGAAGATTCGTGTTTGTTTGTGAAGGAGAGGGAAGTGTAGTATGTAAGCAGATATGGTGAAGTTTCTCAAACGAGCGCAGTGTTTTCAGAAGTAGTAGGCTAATAAAACCTGTCTTCCTAGAGAAGTGGAATATCAATGTGAAATGAAGTGCTTTCAGAATGTAAAGTTATTCAGTTATGAGGACCGAGATAACTGAACACAACTAAACAGATGATTGAAGCTCTTGTTGAGTCAATGTTCAAGACACTGGATATTAAATGGGGCAGTTTGTAAATGTAAGATCATAAAAAATCTTAAATATCTCAAATGGTATAACAAAAGTCTTAATTGTCATTTAAATAGGCCTTAAAGGAATATTCCGGGTTCAATGCAAGATAAGCTCAATCGACAGCATAATTCTGGTCTGTTACATCATTAAGTAAAATTAACAAGAGTTAAGTCCGTTTTTAAAACATCTCAATTTTCACTGCCTGAGAGGCAAATACTCTATAGAAAGAAATTCTGAAATGGAGAAGGTAGCAGTAAAAAAACATGGTGCCGTCAATCTGCAGCCAATTTGTGCTGCTTGTTGAAGTCATTAAGCTGCAAGGCATGCATCCAAGTTTTAAAAAAAAAAAAAAACTATTTGTAAATAGATTAATTAAATAGATTAATTAAAGCATGTGCCATTTCAAATCACTTTTTCACATGTTCTTGTTTAAATGTTACATGATTGCAATCATTATATCTCTAGATGACAATCCTAATTTAAGGAATACATTGCATTGTTTACTTTCCTCTTTATGGTTAGACATATGATTTAGTATGTTCCAGCACCCTACCTAAATAATTGTCAGTATACACTCACCTAAAGGATTATTAGGAACACCATACTAATACTGTGTTTGACCCCCTTTCGCCTTCAGAACTGCCTTAATTCTACGTGGCATTGATTCAACAAGGTGCTGAAAGCATTCTTTAGAAATGTTGGCCAATATTGATAGGATAGCATCTTGCAGTTGATGGAGATTTGTGGGATGCACATCCAGGGCACGAAGCTCCCGTTCCACCACATCCCAAAGATGCTCTATTGGGTTGAGATCTGGTGACTGTGGGGGCCATTTTAGTTCAGTGAACTCATTGTCATGTTCAAGAAACCAATTTGAAATGATTCGAGCTTTGTGACATGGTGCATTATCCTGCTGGAAGTAGCCATCAGAGGATGGGTACATGGTGGCCATAAAGGGATGGACATGGTCAGAAACAATGCTCAGGTAGGGCGTGGCATTTAAATGATGCCCATTTGGCACTAAGGGGCCTAAAGTGTGCCAAGAAAACATCCCCCACACATTACACCACCACCACCAGCCTGCACAGTGGTAACAAGGCACGATGGATCCATGTTCTCATTCTGTTTACGCCAAATTCTGACTCTACCATCTGAATGTCTCAACAGAAATCGAGACTCATCAGACCAGGCAACATTTTTCCAGTCTTCAACTGTCCAATTTTGGTGAGCTCTTGCAAATTGTAGCCTCTTTTTCCTATTTGTAGTGGAGATGAGTGGTACCCGGTGGGGTCTTCTGCTGTTGTAGCCCATCCGCCTCAAGGTTGTGTGTGTTGTGGCTTCACAAATGCTTTGCTGCATACCTCGGTTGTAACGAGTGGTTATTTCAGGCAAAGTTGCTCTTCTATCAGCTTGAATCAGTCGGCCCATTCTCCTCTGACCTCTAGCATCAACAAGGCATTTTCAGCCCACAGGACTGCCGCGATACTGGATGTTTTTCCCTTTTCACACCATTCTTTGTAAACCCTAGAAATGGTTGTGCGTGAAAATCCCAGTAACTGAGCAGATTGTGAAATACTCAGACCGGCCCGTCTGGCACCAACAACCATGCCACGCTCAAAATTGCTTAAATCACCTTTCTTTCCCATTCTGACATTCAGTTTGGAGTTCAGGAGATTGTCTTGACCAGGACCACACCCCTAAATGCATTGAAGCAACTGCCATGTGATTGGTTGATTAGATAATTGCATTAATGAGAAATTGAACAGGTGTTCCTAATAATCCTTTAGGTGAGTGTTTACTCGACTTCATATCATTTTAGACCTGTTTGATAGACTTCCAAGTAGCACGAAAGAAGATGTTTAAAATAATATTTGTGTTGCTCAAGTTAGCAGTCACGGGTGGTGTAAAGTGCCAAAAATGACCAAAAAGCACCGTAAAGATGTTTGCATACATTTAGACACCGGCCAAACTGCAGTGGGTAAATATAAGGACATACTGTGCAAGACTACATGTACAACCTTAACTAATATGAGATTAAATGTGTTACTGATTACTTTAAGTAACAGACAAGATCATACAAATTTTAACCACTCAATGAAGATTTAAAATAATAAACCGTGAATGCGGTAGATAATGTCCATGTTGTCTGATGTCACTGATACTACTGCAGAGATGGGTGTATAAGAGTGTTAATGGCCAGAATACAGACAAAAGAATAATGTGAGAATGGCTTTCAGCTGCTGATGCAAATGAGTGAAGCAGCTTATCAAACAACAGAGTAAATGGGCACTTTAGAGTATTTAAGTAGATTTACTTTTGTAGACTAGTTAAACAAAAATAATATGACATGTTCTTGGAAAATGTATCTACGCGAACGATCATGCAGATGTAGGTAAATGTGCACCAGTTTGCTAATAACACGGCGGTGTGTTCATTTTGACTGATCTTAACTGACTGAACAACATGAAGTTGAAAAATACGTTGGTGTTAAAGTAGGTTGAACTTCAGGTCACTAAATGGAAAATGTTCTGCACTTATATAGCGCCTTTTTAACCTTAACGGTATTCAAAGCGCTTTACACTGTGACTCATTCACCTATTCGCACACACACTCAAACACCAATGACGGCAGAGCTGCCATGCAAGGTGCTAGCCTGCCATCGAATGACCAACCCTGCAATTAGTTGCCGACCCGCTCTACCAACTGAGCCACAGCCGCCCCCAACCGATGAAATGGACCAATGAAAGTAAGAAGGTGTTTAGCAGCAGGTAAGAAGGTTTCCTGAATGTTACCAACCACCGAAACGAACTCAGAAACGCCTTCTTTTGGCTAGATTTCTTTCAGAATGATGTCACTCATTCATTCTTCGATTTCAGATGAAGTATGCCGGAACCTCAAAGGTATTCCATTGGAATTGTGCACTATATTTTAAGGCCACGTCCACCCTAAAACATTTTAGTTTGTAAGGCATCTTTTCCTCTGTGTTTTGGACTACCGTCCACACTGAGATGGTGATTTTGACAGGAAAAACGGAGCTTTTCGAAAACGCAATTGCATGTTAAACCATACATGGAACATACATTTTTTGCATGCTCAAAATGTAAGGGAATTTAAGAGATGTCATACGTTTCAGTGTTGATGAGCAACTTTTGAAAAACGCTGGAAAACAGTGTGGGCAAAGAACGTTACAAAAAAGCCATATGATTGAAGTTGTGCTTTCGTCCTCATATGTACAATCCATAGTATGGCTACAGAATATTTTTGAAAATAGCACTCAATTGGCATGGAAAACTTTAATAGTGCTTTTCTATCCTTTATGAGCTTGACCGTGTGAGCTGCCATCCACTTGTGATGTATGAAAGAGAGCAGCTCAAGTATTCTGTAACATTTCTCCTTTTGTGTTGAGGGTGAGTAAATGACTGAATTTTCATTTTTGGCTGAACGCTTCCTTAATCCTTGCTTGTGCATTCCTCTCTCTCCCTCTGTCTCTCGGTCTATTCCTCACTCTTACGATAAACTGCAGTAAGTAATAGAAAGCAGGTAAAGCCGGAGTACAGAGAGAGAAGGGGGAAAGAGCCCTAATCAGACCTCTGACAGAGGGTAGACTGAGCTGTGGGTGGCTGGCTAATCTTTGATTACTCTCCTTTCCTCCATACAATCCTCACAATGACTCAGCGTGTAATGCTTTAATGCAGGATCCACTGATAGGCCCTCCGCTGGAGCCTCACCCTCCAACCAGGAGAAAGTAAGAGATAGAGAGGAGAGTACCGCCACGGATAGAGGAGGAGAGAGGGTCACGGAGAATACCTTATTAAGAATGTGTTGTGAAATAAATAGTGACAAATGGGGATGAGGAAAGAAGTGGTGACTCTCGGATTGGTCACTGGAGGAGAAAGAGTCAGATTGGAAACGGAGTATATGCAAATATGGTGTGCAGTTAAAACATGTCATTTTTAGACAACAAGGTTTAGAAAGAAAATAATGCACCATGGGTATTTGAATGTGTTTGTATGTTTTCAGTTAATTTAATTTTACACTGCCTTGTATCTCAGAGAAGCATGCAGACCAACTCCTCCCATAACTGCTCAACACAAATATGTATATCTCCCAGCCACATTTTGATGAAGGGATGATGTGCGTGCTCCCATCTTATTAAACAGACCTCCACGAGCCCTCAGAGCAACATGAGATTCTCAAATCTGGACACCACAGCCGATACTCTTCTTCCTAGTTAATCCGATGGAATGATACGTTTAAAGAAGTATAAATTAATGATTGCAGATGCTAAAAGCAAAGGGTGTCTCGAAGCCCAGGGTGCAGGGAAATCTGAAGCCCTGTTTTGTTTACGAACATCATACCTTGATTTGATTTGCTGAAGCTGCTGAGAAAGTACTAATCATGGCCCTTGTTTAATTATCCATTTCTCTTTCACGCTTTGGCTCACTCTGTCTCTTTCTTTCTCAGTGATAGAAGAGATTGATCTGGGGTGGGCTATGCGGAGCGGGTACTCTGTCTGGCTCGCATCCCGTCGTAATGCCACAGAGGTTGCCATGGCAACAGAGTGGCTGACTGAGTGGATTGGTTGCAAGAGAAGACACATGTTGAATGCCGAACGAGACTGTTTGTGCCAGAGAGAGGCTGTGGATCTTTGTTTTGCCCGCGTCAGAGTAGGGATGTCTAATTTACACTCCGATAAAGCTGTAGGCGGTAAACGTAGTCAAATCCTTGTGAAGCTTTTTATGACACTTCTTCTGAAAATTATGAAAGCTTCCTTCAGCCTGACTGGCATCATCCTCAAACTCCTTTCCAAATCCAGAGCGTGACATCCCAAATCGGAGACTTTTAGATGATCCGTGTTTCTGTGGCACGCACGAGGTCCCCACCTTGCACAGCCTGCAGGTGGAGACTTGCGATGTTGGTGGGTTGTTTACCCCTTGGCGCTTGGCCGTGGGGCAGAAGCCCCCTCCCTCTTCAATTGGCCTTTAATCCCATCTTCAACCACTCGTTGTGGCCCGGGGGCATAGTCCTAGTCTTGCTCCCCTTGGCAGGTTGAGATCATTAGGGCAGTGCGTGCTGTGATCACCTCCCTCTAAGGTATAAATTAAGCAGCCCTTGCTCTCTGATCGGCTGTAGCATCACCCCCCTCCTGGGACACTCCGCTGCTTGACTTTATTAACATTGTCTCCCACAGCATGTATGGAGCCTTGAAGGTAAATCTGCAGCGTGTTCCTAATGCTCAGGAGACAGGTGAAGTTACAGGTGCTTTTAACAGATGGTTTTTAAAGTTTCCTCTTGGTTTTTATTCTACTTTACACTTGCTCATTGGCAACTCTCTCCATCATGCCAAAAGTGTGGACGCCCAGTTTCCCTCATAGAAGGGTTTCTGCAGGTCTGAAAAAAGTCTTTAATAGTCTTAAATTGCCTTTTTAGCAAATTAAGGCCTTAAAAAGGTCTTAAATTGGAGCAACAAGTCTTAAATTCACAACTATTAAATGCTGCATGAAGGATTGGTTTCTCATTGTGTTTAAGTCGTTTTAAAGTGAAGAGCCATTTCTAAACATGAATAGCCCCTATATCAAATTTGAAGTCTCTAGGACAAACTCTATAGTGCCACCACCAGTTCAGAAATTCATTTTTCTGTTGTGCTTTGAACCATTTGTCCTAGAAATTCTTTTTGCATTTAATTACGCTCCTCCTGATGATACAAATGGACCCCTTAAATTAAAACGCCATCTTGGATTATGACTTTTATCATTTATTTGCTACTATTCCTTCGAACTTTGCATGATTTACAGAAACAGTAGCTCGTAATAATCTCCAGACTGATCCGCACATAATGAAAAATACCAAATTTAGGTTTTTTAGATTAAATGTTCTGTTTGACTTATTCAGTGTATCCAAAGATGAGATCCAAAAAACCCATTTGGCATTGAATATTGTCTCTTTAATATACCCTTTCTGTACTTTACAGTTAGTTTGCACAACAAAACAACAACAAAAATAATAATAATTCTAGCACGGATGAGTTTAAGCCTTTCGAGTCCTCTCTCGTTAATTAGTACTCATTTACAGACGTTCTTATACAGAAATGATGGATTTCTTAAAGAGACAGTACCAGGTTTTAGCACATGTTCAGTGAAAATAATTGTACATGGTAGAAATTATGCAATTAAACAATAAGCAAATGTAACAAAATATAAGATATGCAATATAATATCATACTACTTTTAATGGAATACATGGATTTGTTCATTTTTAAAAAGTTAAATGTGACAAATTATGAAAAGTTAATAAAATATAATTACATTTACATTTATGCATTTGGAAGACACTTTTAGTCAAAGTGACTTACAGTGCACTTATTACAGGGACAATCCCCCCGGAGCAACCTGGAGTTAAGTGCCTTACTCAAGGACACAATGGTGGTGACTGTGGGGATCGAACCAGCAACCTTCCGATTACCAGATTACCAGTTATGTGCTTAGACCACTACACCACCACCACTCACTTTAATTAGTGAAATTAATATTTTTGTAACGTTCCTAGTTTTTAAGTCCCCTGTATATTTACAGCATCATCTGGGAGAGCATTTCTTTCATATTTAAGCAAAATGGAAATTATTACTGAAATGTAACTGAATGCTTATGAATTGGACTCGAATCAGGATATCTGTATCAATACCCAGCACCACTTGGCACACAACTAATTTGAATGTAGATGACACAAGAGGAACAACATGATACTGTAATGAGCATACATATACTTATCACAGACATTTTGGGTAAAATATTTTTCTATTATTTCAAACTACTTTATTTATAATTTTCTGTTTAGTAATGGATTATACGTATATTCTTAATCAATATTTATCGTGCTTTGTCCGCCATCTTGGAGTTCATCACATGCATTCTCTTGATTTTGTAATTGCGATTAAATTCTGAATAATTTTCTAGTTTTATCAGTAAATGAAACAGTGCCTAAACAGTTCACTACATTTGTCCTCTTAAAAGCATGAAAAATAAACCCATTACATTTTTCATAAATTATTTTCAGAAGGAATTGACGTATTTCTCTGTGGTCGGTTGCAATGCTCAGCCACTGCAAAAACACATGTTAAATAGACAGTTAAATCAAAAATGTTGACGCAAATTGAGGACACCCACATTGACTGCTTGGATTGCCTACCTGCGGAATGATGCGTATGATGCTATCCTAAGAGTTTGGCCACAAATGTGGTATCATGTGCAGCATAATTAAGGCTGTTCCATTTGGAGCACACTTATGGTGCCTTCAGATGCAGCTCAAAAGGTTTTGGAATAGTACAGCACTAGTACGAAAATTGCAGATTAGTTTTTTTATTTTCTCCCAATTTGAAATACCCAATTCCCAATGTGCTCCAAGTCCTCATGGTGGCGTAGTGACTCACCTCAATCCTGGTGGTGTAGGACGAATCTCAGTTGCTGAAACCGTCAATCCGCGCATCTTATCATGTGGCTTGTTGAGCATGTTACTGCGGAGACCTAGCACATGTGGAGGCTCACGCTACACTCCACTCACCACGCGCCCCACCGATAGCGAACCACATTATAGTGACCACGAGGAGGTTAACCCAACAACCCACCCTAGCAACCGGGCCAAGTGGTTGCTTAGGAAGCCTGACTGGAGCCAATCAGCACACGCCGGGGTTTTAACTCATGAACTTGCTGAGCTACCCAGGCCCCCGAAAATTGCCAATTTTAATTGGATTGAACTCATTTTCTTTTCAATATAGCATTTCTCTTCACTCAAGTGTCATCTTTAAAAAAAAATAAAAAATCCAGGCGTCGTGAGTTTACCTATGCGACTTCAAATGCAGAACGTGTTTTTGAAGCACAGCTAATGTTTTTTTATTTCTTTTCATTTCCCTTTGCTTTTAAAAATCCGGTGCTGGATGCAGAACAACAGCACTTTTTACTCTCAACACTGAGTTTTCTATTCATCTAATGAAGATAAAAGGCAATTAGGTTCGTGTTCATTAACTCCAATTATTTTAGCCTTTTCTGAGATATTGGGGTTTGTTTGTGTGCTTGTGCGTGTGTCTTTGTCATTTATATTTTTGCATGCTAGTGTGTGTTTGTGAGCTAATAAATGAGAAATTACAGAAGTGAGACAGAGAAAGCTGTGTAAAATCTGCCTGATAGACGCCTCAGCCATGAGATGCCCAGAGGAAACCACCACACGCATCCTGCTTGAACAGTAATATTAGGCTTGTATTTCTCACATGCCAGAAAAATCACTGCTTCGTAGAATCTTTTTGGCCATGGAAAAACACTCATGAATGCATTGTTGCGAATGACAGTTTCCCCACACCTATTCCTTGTAATAATTTGCATCTGTGAAATGTGCATTTGCAAGGGTTTTGACTTATTCTATGCATGTGTATCCAATTACACCCCTATACATGTGTAAAGCTGTTTTAGCGCTGGATTATTATAGGCTTTTTATTTATTTGGTAATTGCTGGTTTGTAAATAGTTTTAAACATTCTTTAATCTCTTATTGTTCTTGTTTACTGTTTAGATCACTGCTTTGCCATTGTCTCTCATTGAATGGTTTTGGCAATTTACTGGCAAACATTTATTTGACATTTATCATCATATGGGGCTTTTCCACTGCACGGTACGACTCGACTCAACTCGATACTAGCCGATACTAAATGTGACGTCAAAATCCTGCAGATCACTGATTGGTCAGGGAGAATCGTCACCATCAGCATCACTGGATTTGACACGACAAAAACCCGCTAGTTTTAAAGTTAGCAACAGCGATAACAATATCATTTGTTCACGCGACTTTCAAATTGTGAAAAAAGAAATGGCTGTGTGCAAAACTATGCCATGGTCAATAAACAAGGTGCAGACGGTCCACTCGTTAGCGATGAGCGAAACGATAAAGTCTCTCAGGAAGTGTCTCAGCTGTTGGCCGCACACGGCTACTACCGGACCTTCCAACAGTGTAGGGAAAAAAAAAAATGTACAATTGACTACAGAACTGTCAAGGAAAAGTGGAAGTGGTTCGACCAAATGGACGCTATCTAAACCAGCGAGCAATGGGAGGGAGAGTTCCCTGGACTCGGCCACAGCGATGTTGGAGGACACCATGGAGGATGGGACGTTTTGTTATGTTAACTCTATACTCTGCTTGAAAACCTCGCTTTATTTAGTTAATCATCTACTGGAAATTTGCTTCTAAAACAACCAGACCAATTTAACTGTTACTCTTGTGTAAAATCACCATTCAACAACTGCTTTATGTAGCAAAATGAGCTAGTAGCTAACAGCTAGCGGTCGTGTTATTGTTTTGGTCAGTTTGTGTCGTGTTTAAGATGATGTCACGGCAGTAGAGGCGGCGCAACTGACGATCAGCCTATAATCCCACCCATGTTGTTGCGGCACTAAACTGCAGTGGAAAAGCAAGCTCCGAAAAGTAAAACGAGTTGAGCCGTAACGTGCAGTGCAGTTTTATATGCCCAACATTTTGAACTTTGGACTTGTACATGCATAACTATATTAGTTTAGACCAAATAACTTTCCTAAAAATTGATGACCACATGTGTGGACAGCAGGACTAAGTTGTGAAATTTTAAATAATGGCAAGTTATAGAAAGTCTTTTTTTTTTTTTTTTTTTTTTTTTTATCAAATTGTTTGATGTTTCCAGGAGTGAATTAAGCATCAATAATTATGAATCAAAGTAATGGGCATCATCCAATCACTGCCAACCTTGTTAGAACAAAATGTTGCATGAAATATTGTGAATCTATGTACTGATTATGATTGCCCCATGTGTGTCAAACATGTTGAGTGATCCAAACATCATCTGCAGCCTGAAACTGAACTTTTTATCAGATTTTAGGTGTGAATGCACTTATAGGTTGCTCCCTATTTAGTGCATGACTTAACCTCCAGTGTGCTGTCTGTCTGCACTGGTCTAAGAACAGTTTGAAATGCACATTATTTTCATCCTAACTCCATATAAAGCCTCTGAAAGACACATTTTCAGCTTTTGGGTGAACTCATTGATTCTCAATGTGATTATATATTAGTGAATATATGATATTTGAAGGAAGATGAGCCTACAGTCCACATACCTGGTCATTGTGTTTAACCGCGTGCCGTTTCGGGATAAATCAAATTAGCAAATGTAGTTTTGTTGGCGTTTCTCCCAAAGACAAACTCAGCTGTGGTCAGAGCCACGTTGTTTTGTCACATGTTTTGCGTAGGAAGTTTAATTCTTTAATGACAGCTCAGAGTACTGAACTGAGATCAGTCGATTTAAATGAAAATATAATATGCTTTTCCTATAGCAAAGCCAAAACATAATGTCCATGCATGTGAACGTGGGCTCTCAGGACTGTAAAGTGTGTTTGTTTGTGTGTGTGTGTGTGTGTGTGTGTGTGTGTATTCTCAATTATGTGGAATGAATCTGAATTAGCTTCTCTCTCTCTCTCTCTCTCTCTCTCTCTCTCTCTCTCTCTCTCTCTCTCTCTCTCTCATCCACTTCTAACTCATCCCATCTTCTCAGGATTATCGCACCTTTAATGGTTTAAATCCGCTTTTGTTCAAGGAAGATGAGAGGATAGAAAGCGAGGGAGAGGGGAGAAAAGGCGTCCCTGCGTTTAATCCTCTGGATTCTGCCGCCACTGGCACTGCAACAGAGGACGAACAATAGTGAGAGGAGGGAGAGAGACTGAGCAGTGGTATTAGAGGAAGACACGTGTAACCTATCCATCAAAGGAAAGATGGATCGTCCAGATAGGAGATGAAAACATGATTTATAAAGTCGTCGTGCAATTAGGCCTCTTCCTGCAGCGTGCCGGCATTTCCATTAATACAGGCATGTTTGTGCGCACGTTTATAGTGATTGAGAGCCATTGTGTGCTGCTGAATATGTATTGATATCTCGCTGACATTTGGCAAGTTTTTGCTTAGGTAGTTACATTTTGAAATGGCCGCTATGTCGATTGGATTGATTGTCTCGTTACACTCTGATGGTTCAATAGATACATTTTTGTGTTAATAATGTGTTTTCTTCACCGTTAATATGGCCCAGCTTTTATTCCTGATAAGATCTGACCAACCTTACAAAGCACTTTTATTATTCAATGTCGAATAGCGGCTCAACCCAGAGTCTCCTCTTTAGAAGATAATTACTCGTCTTTGAGCAGACAGAGGAGAGAGATGAAGTGTGTAAAAAATAGATCACTGAGACGCCGGCGTCTCTGATCACAGCTCTCACAAACCTGCACATCACAATTATCAAACACACAAATTCAACACCACCGTTTTCATGTGCAAATTTCACTTTACAGGTTGACAGTTCGGATGAGTTTTGCTCCACTTCTCTTTTTCTCGCTTTATTTCTCGACACCTTTCTCCTTTACTTTTATTAGCAGCAAATGTAATACATCTAATCCTCTCACTTCCTGTGAAAAAACCACACAGGAGGAAAAACAATTGACATGTGTTGTTGTGATTGTAATCGTTCTTTTCAAGATGCAAGGAGAGATTAGGAAACAACAACAACGACGACGATACAGATGTTGTGAAGTGCTTTTAAACACAGAGGCTTTCATGCTGTGGGGCGGTCAACAGCAAACCGATTTAAAGATGGCAAGACAAGAAACACGATTAAAGCGCCATTTATTTTTGTCACATTTACATATAGCTTGTTATTTTCAGCTGCTTGTATCGGCTCATATGCAAGATCAGAAATTAAGGGGAACTTAGAGCCAAAATGCCACTGAAAGTAACAAAAATGCCCCCAAAATTCAAAATACATGGGTAAGAAATTCACAAAGTAGCATGACTTCTCAAAGCCTATTGCTGAAGTATAACCCACTGTCTATGCTCTGAAACAGAGAGGCCCTTGGGAACTAGTATTTTGTGCTTTAAGAAAGCATTCAAGGGGTGCAACAGATGTGTTTGTGCAGATGTTGCTCAGCCAGGTGTGTGTGTGGCTTAGGGGAACAGACAGACAAGAGTGATGGATGCTGCTTGCTTTTCGGCCTGGTGCTTTCACCGTCTGCACACTGTGAGTTAACCTGTGTGTGTTTGTATCATTTTTGTGACCCTTACATCTCCCTCTCTACACTCCATTTGGTTTTATGCCTTCTGCTGCTAGTTGACACTCTCTCATGCAGCAGCTGATAAGTTCTGCATATCTTTAGAGTGTAATCTGGCCTTTACTCTATAGGCTACTCTCTTTATAGCCAATCAGACTGCGACAGATGAGTTGGGGTGCTTGAAAGGTCACATTGAGGAGAGATATTCACCTAAGTGCCTTAGAAAATAGCTTACCAGTTGACTTGCAGGTCTCCTGAAAATAAATGTTGTGATGAGGAGGAGGGCATGGCCGGACTGTGACGATGCACGCCTGGTGCTGAATTGTCATAATCAGCTGGGACGGGGATAAAAGACAAGCCGGGAGCGCCAGTTCTAGAGAGAGTCACGCGGATACTGTGTTTGTGTGTGTGTGTTTGTTTAAATTCAGTTCTGTCATTAAAGTTACGTTGACTGCTCAATAGATTCCCGCCTCCTCCCTGCCCATCCTTACCCGTTTCAAATTTGTCAGCCTGTCAAAATTGGTAAGGCTGTGATGGTCTGCGAGATCTCTGCAGGATGGGATTGTGCGAACCGGACACAAGTTGAGCTTTGTTGTGGAGCCTTAAAGTCAGCATGAAACATTATACTTTCCTAATGAGTGAAACGGGATATTCAATGAGATAAGAACAAAGGGTTGGATTTTACCACCGAGAATTTAGAGAATTCTGAAAAGTGGGCATCTCGTACCAGAATGAGTTTGAAACGACGCCTGCCCTCACTTCTAAGAAGCCATTATGACCACGACATGGAGATTGTAGGTCAAGTTCACCCTCAGAATTACTGTAATGTATTTAACGGATATGTCGTTATTTGATGTCATTGCCGTAACTTTTATTACATTAACATAAACTGCCATTTAAATTGCTACATTACCTACAACAGTAGCTTCAGAAAATTCATATAAAGCTATTTTGATGATTAGCCTAGGTGATGTCAAATGGAAAGTAATTTCAGAAGTGAAGCAAATTTGTACATTGTGATGAGAGATCACAAAGAGGGCATTATTTCATTATTTCATTCCCATGAATCGCATACATAACTGAGATTACAATTACCGCTGACACACTAATTGTAATTGCATTGTTGTGCATTTGTAAGGAATGATTGACATGGAGTGGAGTGACCGTTGCACCCCGGTTGTGCATTGTTTTGAGTGAGTCAATTATTCCGCTGATACCACGGTTACCACAACTTATGACATTGTTCAGGGTTTTATCTCAAGACATTTTCTGCTTTTCATCCCTAAAATTGTCTTATAAGTGGAACTGTGTGTGTGTGCTTGCGTGTACAGTATACTGTATATATATACACCAATGAGCCAAAACATTATGACCAATCACAGGTAACATAAGTACTTGGGGTCAGTTTTGTTTTCATGTTGACTTTAAAAATCATGCCATCACAGAATCCTGACCAACACCAACGTAATGCACCAGACAGACTGTTTGACTTGTGAAGTTTATTTGTAACAATAACGATCACGTCAACACTTGTATTGGATGCTTGTGTTTGAACAGATGAAGCAGACAGAGAGAAAGAGAGAGAGAGATGTGACGTGGCGTGTAGAGTGATAACAGATGGCTTTGATGACAGGCCTCTCTATCTCTCGTTTTCTCTCTCTCTCTAATGAAATTGTAGTTGATTTATGACAAATGTCAGTAAAAGCCTCGGCTGCTCTGTCGCTGTCAGTCAGCAGCCCAAGGTAAGCAGGTTCAGCCATCAATCACCTTGTGTTTCCGTGGAGATACGTTATGTCTCTGAAAGCCCCGCCAGAAAACCCAGTGGTCGGTGCGGAGATGCTGAGACAAACAGGAAGTGACACGGATTCTCAGAGGCAATGGGCTGTTGGCGGTAGCTAAGCGATTGGGAGGGAATGGGAGGGCCATGTGGGAATTTGATGAAATTGTTTTTTGTTTGATAAGTTTGTGACACGAGGTGAGTGTTTGTATTTACATTAGACGAAGGGCGAGAAAGAAACCGTGAAGATGTTTCGTCCCTCTGTAGGGAGTTGTCCAAGCAGGTGTTTTTTGGATCAGTAATGTCATGCTGATATATTTGGCTAAACGTGCTGACAGCTCCTCAGGGATAAATCCAGTTTGTTCCTGCCAGCTACTTCAGCAGCCCTGTCACAGCATCTCATAGGTTACACCGTCACTCCTGTTCGCTTTAGAAATTATTATAACGTGGGTTTGCAAACACCTGTTCTCTGGTCGAGGTTAAGGGTTAAATATCCACAATGACTTCGCTGGTACTAACATGATGGGTGGGAGTAGCGAGCTGAACGTTTGTCCCTTGTTGTCATGGCAAAGGGCAAATGATTGTCACTGCCAGTGTTTTTACAGCGGGATTCATCAGGATGATCTGCCCTCTCTTACACCCATACTCTCTACTTTCCCAACCCTCAACCTCTCGCTCACTGTTTTCTCTGTGCTTAACGTACATGGTGTTCAAGTGCACTATTGATGCCTGCATGGGCATTAAATAGAAGTTTGTACCTAGGACCGTGTGACCCGACCGGTACCCTAAATGTTTTAGCCTGAACTCTTTTTATAATTTATTATCAAAGCTATTTTTGTAGCACGAGGCTGCATTGAAACGATCACATCTTGTCATCTTTGCAAACTGTGTGACCCCATTTAATTTACCCTGCCACACTTTAGCAAAAACCCAGACTATTGTGCAACGGGCAGCCCTGTTTATATCTGATATGTCCCGATATGTATCAATAATCATCTGGAAAATATTTGATTATTGATGCATAAAAAAATGCATTGATCCTAAGCCATATATATATATATATATATACACACACACACACACACAGGATCATGACGTGTAGACAGATTCATTGATCATAATGGAAGCTATATAGTTTTATGCCATCTTGTTTTTTGTTTTGCGTTTTGAGTTGTTGTTGTTTTGACAGCTGTGCTCTGAGTACATTATGATCTTCTGATTCAAGACCAGCAGTTTTAAAAGTATGGTGCATAGCCAAATCACAGTTGTCTGTATATCTTTAATGTGGGTTTGTTCTTGCAGCTACAGTTGAGTGATATAGTGAGTGAACCGTTACAGCTTCTAATTGTGAAAGTTTTTGTTTTACGGAGGCCTGAGGAGACGATGATTTACTAGCTGATATTTTGCCATTGGGCCACCAAAGCAAAACGAGCGAGCAGACTGGAGATGGCGGTGAACTCTCATTATAGCCTAATCAAAGGCAGATTAATTGGCTGCCCTTGTTGTGTTTCCCTCACTAAAAGCCTCTGTGAAGGATGGTATTTTCAGTCCAGCTGGACTATTTCCTGTACACAGCGTCACACTGAGTGTTGTCACCCGCCTCAAACGGCAATTGCTGCACTTGATCCAAATTTACATTCTTGTTTTCTTTTTCTACTCTATTAACAATATAAGACAAGCATATTTTAAACATTTGCTCTGCTTTTCATTGTGTTTATTCATATTTTTCAGTTTGATGATGTGAGTTTTCAGTGTGGTTATTTAATGAGGGGTTCGCTGTGTTTGGTGAATGGAGCATGTAGTGGGGGTCAGGCCCTCAAACTTAAGACTGTGTGTGATCAGGGGAGCTGAAATCACTCTCAGCACACATTTCCTAATTGCAGAGGCTAAGTTTAGTGTTACTAGAAACCTCCCTAAGGAACTACACTGTTACGCTTGCATATCACCAATCATTCTTGGAGAAAAAAAAAATGTATTCGGTTATTTTATGATTTAAATAAATACTATCTCACTTGTTGAGGAGATCAAACAAGGTATGCTTGTTTTTAGTGGCTCTCATGTGACTCTGGGTCAGGGTCAAGCACCACATTGCCCTCCACATTACAAGCATTGCAGAAATTGTAACATAGGGCGATGTTACACATGTGCAATGCAAGAAAGGCAGAGGCGTGAACATTGAAAACATGCATTTAGAATTAGAAAAGAAAAAACGCTTGGTATTTCTTTGATACATTCATGAATTGCAGAAAGTGTATTCAAGGTGAAAGAAATGTGATGGTACACCACATGACATTTTTAATCATTAAATCTTTTTTTTCTTCTCTCTACCCTTAAAGAATTGTGAAACCAACATGAACTCAAAGATTAGATTTCTATTAACTTTACACCTGTTTTAAACTAGATTTTTAAACAATTTAAATTTTTTTCACCTTGGATAACCTTATTTGTCAATGACCCTGTGTGTGTGTGTGTGTGTGTGTGTGTGTGTGTGTGTGTGTGTGTGTGTGTGTGTGTGTGTGTGTGTGCGTGTGTGTATATTGCACACAGTATATTGTGTGTATATATACATTTATGAGCCAAAATATTATGACCAATCACAGGTGAAGCAAATAACGTTAGTAATTCGGGTAAGTTTTGTTTTCACGTTGACTTTAAAAACTATTACGATTATTTTATGATTTTATAAATTAACAGAAAGTTATGGTCTTAGTTCAAGAACAGAGGCTTCATCCACATTTATCTGGATATGTTCAAAATGCTCTTAGTCCACACTACCTTTTTCAAGCATTTGCTAAAATTTGCTCGTCCACACTGAAGTGTATGAAAACTCTTCAATCCTCTGACTGAGCATGCAGTATCACCATTCCATGTACGTGCTGAAACGCAACCATCCTCGTGTTCCTTCGCCGGACAGCAATTCCAAGTAATCATCCTGTCACCTTTGAAAGACTGCAATTGAACATTGATCTTTAACAATGCTATCAAAGTGAATAACAGAGTAATGCCGCTACATCATGGGACGCCATCTTGATTGTTTTAGGTTGAATGGCTCACATGACAACAAATACGTCATCTTGTTTAGATATCTCCATTTCTCCTGTCCACACTGCAATGTGAAGACAGTGTTTTCAAATGTATCCACATGGTAGAGCATTTTCAAAAAGCTCCGTTTTCAATGCCAAAAAAAACACCAAAAACGCAGTCTACGTGTGGACAGAAGGCCAAATCGTATAGAAAAGTATGTGTTAGAAATGAAAACGTATTAGTGTGGATGTGGCCTGTGGTCTCTGGATGCTCAGAAACAACAATAATGTAAATATAAGTACAAATTCACACATTTAAAATCTCATCAAAAAGTACAAATGTATTGTTGATCACTGAGGCAACAACGTGTTTGAAAATCACTACGGTGTACATTTACATGTGCATTTGGCAAATACTTTTATCCGAAGTGACTTGCAGTGCATTCAATGTAAACATTTTATCAGTTTGTGTTTTCCCTGGTAATCGAACCCATGATCTTAGTATTGCCAGCGCCATGCAGTTGAGCTACAGGATCTACAAAGTTGGACTTGTCAATACAAAGTCAGATTTAGCGTATATGCAGATTGCCTGGTCATCAGCTGCGTTTCCACTGTTGGGCCAAACGAGGGCACGCTAGTGCATGCCAGGGCCAGTTGTGTTCCCTCTGTCACTTCCGGGGCTTCATCGTGCCTCCTCTGGGCTGTCTCGGGACCAATGCCCTTTGGCCCGCCGATTACCCTTGGGCCAACTGGGATTGAGGTTGGGGACAATGTCCAAGGCTGAGTTTTGCTAAACTTCCCAGGGGTTCAGAAAACATAAAACAGGTACAGTGCAAATCCATCAAAATTCACAATGGACAAAGCGGGGCCCAATTAAATAACAGTCCATAATCCAAAACCATGGACAGTATGCTGGGACATAGTCCCGCTGTTATTGGAGAGACCACTCGGTACACCATGGCACTTAAAGTCGGTGACTTGATCTTGCTAACTTGATATTCTAGATAACGTTCTACATGAGCTTGAATTGCATGGGCTTGTGTGAAGTTGGTAGCAGGGCTATTGGCTCGATGGTGGGAACGCAGATACATTTTTGTCTCATGGTCCGAGGCTATTGGCCCCGGATGTCCAGCTGATAGACCTGGCTCGCACTTGTCCGACTGTGGAAAAGCAGCTATTGGCTTCAAACGATCATCGTTAGGGTCAAAGTTGAAATTGTTTGAACTTTGAACCCAAAGTGACGCCAGGGGTAATGCTAGAGCTGACACTTCACTCCATAGAGCTCAATGTTTTTAGCAACACAGACATGAGTCATGTAGGAGCCCCTTAAGAAGAAGTCCTGCCTAATTACCTTACATCCTTCTCTGAAACTTCTCTAATGGGTTTTGAAATCGGCCACTTCTGATCACCCTTTTATATGTGCTTTGTTTGTAAAGACTTCTTTGATACACTCATCATACACAATCACAGAATATTTGTTGCCATGATTGTTTCAGAAATCTTCTCAGAGAAGCTGTTAATATTGCTGGTTCAGTGGCGTTTTTATATATGCGACTATTCTTTAGTTTACATAGTTTTTGTCCAGTGAAAGGTACTTTTCCATTCTTTTATTGATCCATCTATTCATACACTTACTCATCTACTCAGGCATTCGTCCATCCACCTGTAAAAATCAATTTGATCTAAACCCTTCCTACCTTTTTATTTTTCCATCTCTTTTTTCCATACTTTCATTTTTCTTCTAATCTTGTTGGATGGAGTGTGCCGTAAAGGCCTGAGTGCTCTTCTATTACTCTGAGGTTTACCTCCGTCAAGCAAAGCAAATATTAACACCCACCATCTCTCTCTGTTTTTCTCCTCGGAGACTAAACAAAAGACATCTCATCTTTTCTTCCTCCAGTTAGACTTCAGCAGGAGACCTGTAATCCCTCTCCAACTGTCTTTCAGATCTCAATTAACTGCAAAAAGCAGAACAGAAAGAAAGAGGGATGTAAAAGAAAGAGTCAGCTGATTACCTTCCAAAATAATTAGCTTGTAGTTATTACTGGAGGTCCATTGCTTAATTTTCATTTTCCTGTTTTGTTGTTTTTCAACCATGTTTTTGTTCATGACTGCAATTTCCTGCAGCACATTCACACATCAAAACCTTCCCCCTTTAACTTTTCCTTTTAAAGAGTTCAAATCTGTACCAGAATAACTGTGTGTGTGTGTGTGTGTGTGTGTGTGTGTGTGTGTGTGTGTGTGTGTGTGTGTGTGTGTGTGTGTGTGTGTGTGTGTTCTAGCACAGTGACTGCAGATTTGTATATATATAATGTGCTTTTCCTGCTTCATATAGTGACATATAGTGTCATTGTAAATACATCAACATGAAGGTTGTGTGTATGTGTGCACACATGTTTGCCTTCCACTGTTGTACATACTGTTGTTATGTTTGGTGGATTGTACATGTCTGACACCCTCTGTATGTTAGTTGTGTGTGTGTAGGATGCTAGTGTGTTCATAACACTCTCTCTGTCACACATGTAAGTGTTCCTGTGGTCTCCTGGGAAGTGATTATAAAGCCGAGAGTCGGTACACTTCTGCTCAGTGTTCATCAAGCCAGCCTGAATTAGCTTCTCTCTCTCTCTCTCTCTCTCTCTCTCTCTCTCTCTCTCTCTCTCTTTCGAAACCTACCTAGACAGCATTTAAAGACCACATTCAAAAGCAGTATTACTTCTTTTCTTCCCAGAATGCATTGAGATGAGTTCAGTGAAAACAATTACTTAAGAGTGGATGATTCTAGAGTTATATTAACTTATATTTCATTCATAGTTTAGTTCAATTACAAGTTGAATTTTCAACTCTGTGTTTGTGTTTATGCATTTTGATGCTGATTATTGCAAGGGTTGATATCACTATTTTATTCTAATTTGACAGTCATTGTAACAAAAATAAAATGTGAAAAATGTGTATATATATTATGATTTTTTTATTATTTCGTATACAGGGTATCCGCGGGGTCTTGAAAAGTATTAAAAGGTGATAAATCAATTTTGGGAAAATTAAGACCCTTAAAAAGTCTTATCACGGCTTTATAAAGTCTTAAATTTTGAAAGTATTTTTTCTGAATTAGCTGTCCAACAGTTTGAGTCCCAAAAACATCGTAAAAGTGTGTGAATTTAGTCATTTTTATAAAAAAATCGAACAGGTACATAAAAAACTAGGCTATTGTGGGTGTGTTCGTAAATTGCCTCTGAGAGCACCAGAGCGGGCAGGCGGGCGAAGTTCAAAAGCACAATGTACGCTCTGGCGTTCCCAGTGCGTATTACAACGCACCAAAAATGTTTTAAGAGAAGGTTGGTGAACTCATGAACAGAATGGGTAAGTGCAAATTTGCGGCGTCCTGGATGGAAATGCCGGACTTCAAAGAGTGGCTGCAGCCAGTCGAGGGGAATGTCAGGGAGGCATATTGTACATTATGCAAGAAAAAAATAAGTATTGTGTCAATGGGCATTAACTCGTTAAAGTCCCACATGTGTTGTGCTAGCCACAAAGCCGCTGCTAGCCACCGAGAGCGGCAGCTCTCCATCGCTAGCTTCTGTGGTAATCGCGTTGCACCACCACAACCTAGTGCCAACGTCGTTACACCACCAGCAGTCGCACCTGAAGCTACAGCTACGACCCGGGCTGTCTCTGCTTCCTCATCTTCTGCAGCCGACATCAGAGTGGCTCTGGGCGGCACAGCAACACTGCGCGCTGAGGTGTTGTGGTGTCTCCACACAGCGGAGAAACACCATTCACTGAACTCAAACGGCAGAGGGGAAATCTGGGACATTAATGGCACAACTGATCACGAAGTCCAACATCCTCAGAAGACGTAGTAAAGAAAAACGGAACGAATTGGTCCAAACTGAGAAGCTGCTGGGAACAAAATCAGAAGAACTGAGGCACATGTCAGCATGATTGTTGTTGAGGGTGGAGCAAAGTTTTGTTTTGTTTTTTAATAAACTTTGCTTTGATTTGCTTTGAAGCCTATTTGATTTTTTTTTTGTATCAGAGTGGTCTATAGTCTTTATCACAAACTAAAACTGTTAAGTTAAAAGTATCACTGATGTAAATGGTTACAGCTTGAAGTGGCGGTGAGGTATTAAAAAATATTGAGAAGTTCTTCAAGATTCCTGCATATACCCTGGTATAATAAAAAAAAATCTCAATTGTTAGAAATAAGGGTTGTAATTCACTATTCCAAAGCTGCTTTGAAAATAAAAATGTGTTTGTAAGCGCTATAAAGATACATTCTCTTCAGATTTATACATAAACATTACTCCAATAGACTTTATTCAAAGTGGCGTAGTGGGCTAAAGCACATAACTGGTAATCAGAAGGTTGCTGGTTTGATCCCCACAGCTACCACCATTGTGTCCTTGAATAAGGCTCTTAACTCCAGGTTGCTCCGGGGGGATTGTCCCTGTAATAAGTGCACTGTAAGTCGCTTTGGATAAAATCATCTGCCAAATGCATAAATGTAAATGTAAATGTACAAGTATGCATTTTTGTGCTTTGGCTGCTACATATGGAGGAATAGTATAATAAACGTCACAATTGTTAATCATTCAGTTTGCCCAATAGCGATCCCTTGCTGTGCCACTGGTGCCCTCCTTAAAATGGTGCCCCTATACATTGCATACATTGCATATATGGTTTTTGCATTCACATTTATTCATTTGGCAGATGCTTTCATCCAAAGTGACTTACAAAAGAGGAAAACATAAGCGAATCATCTTAAGGAGACATTTGTACGAAAAGTGCCATACTAAGTTTCACTAGCATCAGAATAGCATTCAAAGCAGTGCTCTTGGAAAAGATGTGTTTTTAGCCATTTTTTGAAGAGAGAGAGTGTGTCCGCTTCACGGATGGAGTTGGGAAGGTCATTCCACCATTGTGGTACGATGAAGCTAAACGTGATTTGGTGCCTCTTTGTGTTGGTACAACAAGGCGATGTTCCTTATCCGACCGCAGGCTTCTGGCAGGAGTGTAGCTCTGCATAAATGATTTTAGGTATGCTAGAGCAGACCCAGCGACTGTTCTGTATGCAGCATCAGAGCCTTGAATTTAATGCGTGCATCAACCGGCAGCCAGTGGAGAGAGACGAGGAGTGGTGTAACATGTGCTCTCTTTAGTTCATTAAAGACCAGACGTGCTGTTGCATTCTGGATCATTTGCAGGGGTCTAGCTGCACATGCTGGGAGGCCTGCAATGAGAGTGTTACAGTAGTCCAGTCTAGTTATGACAAGTGACTGAACAAGCAGTTGTGTGGCATGTTCAGAGAGGAAAGGTCTTATCTTCCTGATATTGTAGAGTGTAAATCTACATGATCTTGTGGTCTTTGAGATGTGGTCTGTGAAATTTAGCTTATCGATGGTTACCTCTACATTTCTGACAGTTTTGGAAGGCGATACTGTAGTTGAACCCATCTACACGGTGATGTTGTGTTCAACAGCTGGGTTGGCTGGAAAGACGAGGAGTTCGGTCTTGGCTGGGTCTAGCGCCTCTGATTCTAAGCACTGTAGTCATGTAAAGATCTTAGAAATTGTGCTTTCTTGAGTTTGTTGTCTACTGAGATTTTTTGGAAAGATGTTTTCTCTTTAGAACGATTTAAAAAAAAAAAAAAAAAACGTTTAAACAACAGTGCAACCCATTGAAGTTCTTCCCAGACAAAAATCAAATATGGCACTGCTGGGAATTATGTCCATATAAGTAGGATAGACTGTCAACTTAAGGCAAATATTTTCCATATTATAACATAACATTTGACTTTAGCTTTACTGCAATGACCGTATAAAGCCTGTTATTTCATTTTTGCAAACTAGAAGTCTGTGTAATGTCACATTTACCCTTTTTCTCACATAAGGGGATCATCATATTTGGGGGTCCTTGGCATCAAAAAGTTAAAAAGCCCTGTATTAGAGGATCACAGTTATCTTGGTAGCATAATGGCATTACACTCTATTGATGTCAGTTTTGAGGCATTTCGAATCAGGGCACTATATGTGTCGTACATAGTTGTAGAGAGTACCAGATCAGTCAACTGTGAGGTTCAATGATGGTTAGTGTGCTGCCGTAGAGTGCAGTTGCCTGTATAGACAGTTAACCGCTAGCTCACTAGTTTACTCAAGTTCACTTTGCTTTCACAGACATTTGGAAGATTAAACTTTCCATTCCCTTGGCTTGCATAAGATTGATTTGTAGGTATTAAGACCTTTCATTAAAAATGTTAAAAACTGGCGGTTGAGGGGAAGAAGAGAGAAAGCAATGGAAGCAGGATTGGACCCAGTGTGAGTCACGCTGGCAATGCTAATGTGCTCTGCACTAATTGAAAGCAGTTATGCAGTAATCAGAAACCTGCCGAGCGACAGCTCTGTTCATTAGAAACACACTGCTACCCTCACAAAGAGAGAGAGAGGGGGTTTTGCATAGAAACATTGTAGAGCTAAAACAAGAGAGTCAAGATGCGACCCCAAAAATGTATGTTCAACCCATTTCTAAGTTTCATTGAGATGTGGAAGTCTTTAGAGCCAACAGTCTGGTCGTCAGCATTTGGTCAGTTGCCATCACGTGAAACCGTTTTCCAAGCAGATGTGCATGCTTTAACAAGCGTGTTTGAGAGAGTGCATGCAGTGACTGTTATTCTGATGCCTGGAATGACTCATTAAAGTTGTCCCGTTTGTGCATCTGTAATCAGCCAGTTCAGCACAGTTCAACACTTGCTTCATAAAAATACATTCAAATCAATTCAGTGCATACATCGAGACTCTTAAAGCGCTGTGCTTTGTCTCACCAAATGCTCCACAGACTCTCAATGAAAGACAGAACGCTTGCTTGGCCTAGATGATTTAAATATCAAAGAGCTTTTGATCAATGCAATCGCTTACTTCTGTGTCAAGAAATATTCCCTCTGTTATTTTTGTGTGTTGAGTAATTTCAGAAGTGTATGTTTCAAAGCTAAAATGGCTGCTGTGCCCAACCGCTGCCAGCCTTTATCGGATTGTGAGGATACACTTTATTTCCTTAGCTTTAATGCACATGTTTGCATTAAGTGCAAAGACTTGTGTGAAACTCTAGAAAATCCACCTCTTCTTAGCACACAGGCCTTTAAGAGAGTTTATGCGCATGTCAAGCTTTCCTATTCAGGATTTCTTTAGTGCAAAAAAAAAAATGTGGGACAGTAATTTGCTAAATTGCAAGTTGGCACCAAAAACGTTTTTTGCACCACTTTTCTAAGTAAATCTTAATGGTACAAAACTAAGTCAAATCTACTTAACCTTTTGGCATAATATTAATTATATTGAGTGAGTAAATTGAACAAACCTTTGAGTAAATTCAGTAACTTTTACAATCAACAGATCATAATGTTTTCACAAATGGGTAATTTTGAGTAGAAAATGAACTTAAGACTGCACAAAACAAGACGTTACCAAATGCAACAACAAATGAATAATAAAAATGGTAAATAAAGTTGCAAACAGTGAGAACGTGTCAGCTCATTAATTATTCAAGCCTATCACATGCAGTAAGCTTCGGAAAGTCAAGTAAAATGTACTTATTTACCAGTGAAATTTACTCAAATTAGCAAATAAATATGAATACTTTAAGATCATAAATTCATAAATATTAAATATTTACTACCTACTTACTAGAGCATTCATATTTACATGTTTGAATGTAGTATTTACATAATCATTTCTGCTATATTTGCCACAACACAAAATAATTTATTTCAGTGCAGATGTGTTTGAGGAATTTGCAAACAAGTCAGGACATCTCACGTTTTTTGCAATAGTCTTTTATTAAGACAAATATCATAAATCTGTAAAAAAAAAAAAAAAGCCTGGTTACTTCTAAACGAACTTAAAACCCCCAGACGAGTCAATGAATGATAACAAAAACTCAGCTAGTATACACAATGATACACTTACAGAAAGCCAAAAGGGACAAAAAGAGTTTTTCTTAACTATCACTGTGTAACTAAGTGCACACTGTAGAGTTAAACACACAACTTCTGATCTTTGAGCATTTTTGAGGACTGAACCTTTTAGTTTCAGCTATATTTAAAGATTTACTGTATCTAAATGAAACTTCACAGTAACTTTTTATTTTATATGGATGGCTTTTATTATGCTACTATAATGTAATGGTGACCACATTGTCTTTTTTGCATCCATGCACTGTTGAATGGTCGCTGTGACAAGATTGCTCATGGCAACTGCACAGGTATGTCTCCTCACAGTTGAGGGGAAAACACGGCCATGCCACCCGCTGGGGAATGTGCACCTGCACACATTTGTTGTATAGCCCACGGTCTCTGGCTAGCTGAGAGGATGCCACCTGCTACTCTTTTTTTACTCTGGTGAGAGGGCGGTCTCGTCCTGTTTTTTCCCCCCACCTTCTCTGTTTTTCTCTGTATCCTCCAGTGTACCATATCCATAATATCTACAGTCTGTGTTGTGCAGAAAACCCTGAAATTCTGACCTGGTTTTGTAGAGTTGAATCCTCTGTGTGGGATTGAAACTTTTCCATAATTTTCCATTTCTAACTGCACGTATTATTGGCATGCTTGCACAGGTAATAATTTCTGGTGTTTCATTATTCACTTTATTTTCATAAAGTCCACCAACAGTCTATATTGCTTGTTGTAATTTAGTTTGAATTTACTTTTTGACCCTTAACATTTTTCGCTGCTGTACTTCTACACATGAAATGAGTAACAACACTTAATTATTTGTTGCGCGTTTGCTCGTGCTAAACTATTCATCATTAACAGCATCTTTGCAAATCCTGCATAACATTGACATATTCACAAACATTGTTTTTAAAATGTTTTTTATGAAAATGTCCTTTAAATTCAATCAAAATTTCATCGTCACATTTGTTCATTTTTGTCAGTTTTACTCTTGACTAAAATGGCATATAATGTGCAAAATGACAAAAAATATGCATTAAAGTGCAACAGACCAAACTTACATTAAAACTAAATATTTAGAAAAATGTATAAACTACTTACATAGCATAGCAAATAATGAATAAACTGAAGTATTACCTCCTTTTTTGAAGTTTAGTATGTTGTGTAATCATAACACAAGTTATGCAAGTTACAAGTGTGTAATTAAGTTCAAGTTCATTGGCTTCATTGTCTGTGGAGATATAATGATATAGATGTGAGATATCTCACCAGCCTCTGTGACCGCATTAACCTCTTTCCTGGCACCCCCACTTTGGTGAGGAATGGGGTAAATGACATAGCCAAAATAAAAGGTTTACTGCCATATGACTCCCTCATACACACACACATAATCAAGGTATATTTAGAAAGCTAACTTTTCTATGAAATCTTCAAAATTACTCAATCTGTTACAAACACAGAGATAAAGAAGTGCAAACACAAAAGGGCACGTATTATGAAATAAACACACGATGCTGTGGTATAGACACCTGAAAACACAACAGGCTAAAGCCCTAAGTCTTACCAAGCTGTGTTTCAAATTTGAAGGGGATAGTAGCAAAATTGAGCTTTCTGTAAGGCTTTATCTAAGTGCTTGTCTTGGTGCCTTTCGGAAAAGGCCAGTGTTGTCAAGGAGACCGAGCGTGTGCGTTTGAATCTTCCAATGAGAAGTGTTCTCACTTATGTGTGATGCATGATGCGATAATTTATGCCAACTATCAACACCCACATATTGCCATATTTGTAATTTCATTGGTTACGTGTCATAAATTACAACCCTCCAGAGTGCTATTGGTAGATTTTTGTTTTTAACCAAACAAATTTGCATATGCATGAACAGACATCATCAGAAACGGCTGTTCTCATGCGCTATTTTCTAAAACTATGAAGCCAGTTTTATTCAGAAAACACCAGGGGTGCGATACTTCTGTTCCAGACACTACTAAATGCATTTATGCAGTTTGTTTTATCGGAGGTCATGGCAGACGTGCATAGTTTGTTGAATAAAAATGATGACGTCATTATGTTTACCAGATTTCATGATGTAAACAATGGAAGTTCTGTGGATTTCTATACAAGTTTGCCTGTTTTGGGGCAAATATTTACTATGGATAATGTGTAATGGACTATTGCAGTGAAAAGAGATGGATGTCATCATTGTTGGGTCAAGCTCTACATTGCCATAACAAAAACAAGGTAAGGACTTCCTGCTTTGATGTTGTGTTGTCTATTGTGCACTCTTTACACAAAATAAGAAATCACTGGCTAAAAGTAATTTAGATTGATCAAGGCTTTCATCGGAAAGAACCTGCAGCCTTAGATGTTTTAAATGGTGTGTTGGTTGACCAGGTTACTAAATACAGCGATACTGCACACATGTGCTGAATATAAACAATTGAAAACCAAGGCTGTTCATGGCAAAAGTTTCGCTTTCTCATAGTGTTGGTTGCAGTGAATTATTGAGGCTTAATGCCATTTTTATGATATGTTGTTCATATAAGTTGCCAGTTGAGGGCGCTATTTTAATGCTATTGTTTTTGTCAACCACTCCTGCTCAGTATCTGTCTCAATAAAGCTCATTTGGTATATTTGGAGTGTGTGATTTTGTAAGGAGGGAGACGAATGCCTAAAATAGCGCACAGCAACTTTAATGTCACATATATAGGATGTGTTTTTTTATATATATATATATATATTAGATGTTTCTTTAAACATAAGTAAATAAGTCTATAAAGTATTTTTGCATTTTTTATTTTTTTTGCAGTATTTTATTTCTTGTCATATTTTCGCCAACAGTATGTTTTAAAGTAATTTGGTTTATCATCATTATGCGTGTTGTTGTTTTTTTTTACATTTCCAGTAGTAATTTAATTGACAAGACTAACACTGAAATGTACAGATTATTGACTAGCCCCCCAGAGCAACAGGTGTTACACACAGCTAGAAACAGCTCAATGTTTGGAGGACTTTCCCATATTTTACAACAAAAAACATAGTCCATCTATCCTAACTCACTCTGATTGAGCAGGCCAGTTTGCCGAATAACAAATAGACATTGTTTATGCGTGAATGTGGGCGGTCATGTGCCAATTTATTCATAATTTTGACATAAAAAGTCACACATTTCAAAACTAGCAATTTTTGCAGCTTAGTTTCATTGAATTGTCTTTGTGGACTGTGGAGGATTTTAGTCATTGCTGTGGTGTTTTACAGTCTGTGTTTTTTTTATAAGCAGAACCTCTATGATACAGACCTTCATGCTGGTGTTGATGTGTTCATGATGGGAAGATTGATGCATCCCTGTTGGAGCCAACAGTGGGAATAGGCCAGAATATTCTGGGTCGTATATGGAGTTTGCACTGACGTTCTGACAAGTGTGTCTTCCTTCTATGTCTTTTGCTGGTGCTCTTACAGTGATGAGAAAGACATTCCCATTGCTCGCCCTGCCAGGTAGAGCGTCACCTCTCATGTTCTACCTGTCGGTCACATCGCGCCATCTGTGTTCATTTGTCCTCTGTGCAGTCTGTGTTCAACATGTATAAAGGCTGGCCGGTGGGAGAACTGAGGGTTATATAGTGCAACATTTGCATGTTTGTGTTTATATTTCACTGATTAAGTCCGTGGTAAAATTAGCATGAACTGATATGAGCATACGGCTTACATCTAAATGTTAAGAGCCTCATTCAGCAGAATAAAAGATGAATATCCATTTGAAAGCGACTCCTACACTCTCCAAAATGATCTGGACTTTCACCCAGTGTAATTACAGCCTAATGGGATTTTAAATCAGGACTGGGAATCTGCATTCATCAGCACTGCCACTAAACAGACACAAATAGCACTCTGAGAGTGAACGACAGAGCAAAAAACAAACCGAAATGGTGACGCTTTCCTCAGCATTCAGCTACTGTAAACCATAATAATAAACTGTTCGGCCTGATGATGGAAAACTGCCTAAACCGTTCAACCTCTCACAGGAAGCTCTCTGTCTTTTCTTTCTCAAGTAATTACATTACTTGATTGTTTTCATCTTTCCAGACTGAACATTATGTCTCTTGCACTGTGTAAGTTAGTAAGGCTTGGTGCTCTGTGTGCATGCGCGCGTGTGTTTGTGTGTGTGTGTGTGTGTGTGTGTGTGTGTGTGTGTGTGTGTGTGTGTGTGTGTGTGTGTGTGTGTGTGTGTGTGTGTGTGTGTGTGTGTGTGTGTGTGTGTGTGTGTGTGTGTGTGTGTGTGTGTGTGTGTGTGTGTGTGTGTTAGATTGAGTTTGGAGGAAGTTCATCTGTGATGGAGTGACTGATTACAAGGTCAAGTGTTCCGAGACGGATGCTGCTCCTCAGACATGACCTCATCAGACAGCCATCAATCTCATTGAGTTTAATTATTAATAAGATAAACTCTACTTCCCTTCACTTAACCGTTTCTGTAAATGTTTATATATTTTCAGCATGAAGTCATATGCAGATGTTTGGTAAACACGTTTCTTGTTTTGATATCAAGAATGAAAGGCGCTTCACAACAATATGAATTGTAAAATCACTGTCATAAATTGTCTGAACTAGCTTATTGCTTTAATAAAACGTCAGCAAAAGCAATATGGTGAAATAAATATGTACAGTACGTTTATAATATTAACGTAATATTCCGGGTTCAATACAAGTTAAGTTCAATCGACAGCATTTGTTGAATCATGTTGATTATCACAAATAAAAATGTACCTGCAAACAAATCAGACCTGTATCTGATTTAGGACCACATGTGGAAGTGGCCCAAATCAGAATGGAAAAGAATAGATTCCATGTGGTTTGTGCTGTTCACGCTGTTATGAAAAAAGTAGATCTGGGTCGCATATGAGCAAAACAAAATCAGATTTGGGCCGCTTTTGCCTGCAGTCTGAACATAGCCACTGTAACTTACATTTTTTCAAAGAAGGGGCGAGTCTAAACAACGTTTGATTATAAACATTACACCACACATGCTGTCGACTGAGCTTAACTTGTAGTTAAGGGGCAGCTGTGTCTCAGGTGGTAGAGCGGGTCGGCTGCTAATCGCAGGGTTGGTGGTTTGATTCCCGGCCCACACGACTCACATGCCGAAGTGTCCTTGGGCAAGACACTGAACCCCAAGTTGCTCCCAATGTCAGGCTAGCACCTTACATAGCAGCTCTGCTGCCATTGGTGTGTGGGACACAGTGTATAGCTCTAAGGTTTAAAAAAGCGCTATATAAGGGCAGACCTGGAATATTCCTTTAATGACAGCTGTTTTTGCCATGTAATATACGTAGTTTTTCAGCATTTCTGTGTGCAAGTTGTCAAGCATAATATTATAAACAATGCAGCAGTTGCTGCATAAATAAAGCTAGAAGCCACACGAGTGCAGTAAAACCACCTGGTGACTTATTGCTTTTATAAAACAGTGGCAATAGCAATTTGATAAAAGAACCCATTTTAAATAAGCATTTCAGCATTTAACTATTATTAATAGTAATCTGAATAAACAATTTATTCGGCAAGTAATAGTTTTAAAAATATATACTTTTTTTTTTTTTCTGTAGGCTGATTGCGTTTTTTTAGGCAAAATATGAACTTGGCTCACTAATTCAGAATGTGTCATGCTAGCTGAGCATTTATAGTCATTTTACAGTGGCTTCGGCATGGCTCATCCAATCAGAATTCAGGGTCTGAACTAGTATTTTTATAATATAGAATTTATCCGATGTGCAGTAACCGTTAGTGTGTATCGGCTATTTTACGGTGCTTTCAGACATGGTTCAGCCAGTCAGATTTTAGTCAGAACTTTTGTTTTGCACCATTAGCTGGTACTGAGTCGTGAAATGGAAAAGTGGCTGTGATGTAGTCATTCTGGGTTTATTATGTTCTGGATATTATTCTTTGTATTCTGGAGGGCTCAGAGAATACACGTTACCAGAACTTTGTGGAAATTTGGGGTAAAAGTGCATTTTGTGTCTCAGCTATACTTGTTCTTTCCTTTCCCATCTCTTTTGTGCACGTGTATGTGTGCTCTAGCTGGTGAAGTTTGAATCTTTCACCAGAACAGTGCTGTCCCACCTCATGCCATCACTTTTATAAGTATTTGAAGGAAGCGAAGCTAGAGAGTGAAAGTTTGAAAGAGAAGAATTCAGTAAGATTGAGAGATTTGCATTCTTACCAACAATTCCTCAAGACATTCTGGTTATATTTGTGTCCTTTATTGAAGAGAGTGTTTTGAACAGAATAAATAAGTATCAGTAATTATTTGAAAGGCTCTGTATGTCTTTATTGGACTGATTTTTCCTTCCAGAGATGAGCTCTTTGATGTCTGATTTAAAAATGCCTCACGTTTCATTTTAGGATGGATGATACGTTCTTATTGACAAAACCATTGCTTTTTGGCTGAGATTTGCTCTTGTAAAAAGCTTCGATCTCACCAGGAGGTCTGAAATATGTCTCCTCACATTTCTGTTTTTCATCTTCTTCTTTTTTCTTCTTTACCCAACAGTCTGTCACGAAGTTGTTGTTTTTTTTTTTGTTTTTTTTACCTCTTGCATATGGACTTATTTCATCTTGGAGTGACCAGCAAGATGACTCGCACTCTGTTTCACTCGACTGTGATGCTAATATTAGCACACCAGCCAAAAGTAATAAAACCCTTTATTGAGCTGCAGGGGCTTCATTTCCATTGGCTTCAGTTCCAAAGAGTCTTTGTGAGAGGTCTTTCTCTTATGGAGCTTTGCAATCTCCATCATTGCTTCCAATTTAGTTTAATCCACAGAAATTAAGGATGTAAATATTTGCGCTGAAAATGATCCCATTCTAGGACAAAACCTAGTTCTTTATGATGCATTGTAAAATGTTCCAATTTTCCAAAATATGCAAAAGTTTGTACCTGACTTGAGCACTAGAGTCACAGATGCATTTAAGACCATTGAGGTTTGGCTTATGTGTGGTTGCATATATAAACGGAACAATATTACTAATGTTATATGCATAATAGATATAATTTAAATAAAGTATAACAATGTCTGATGGAGCATAATGATTTGATGCAAACACACCCACACATGCACAAACTGACGGTATGTAAACTGTGGAATAAGTGTAAAAGATGTACATATTGTGTTATATTAACATTTATTGCAACAATAATTACAAATTAAATGTCATGTGCCGAACAATTGATTGAAATATAATGACATTTTTGCAATCATTACACTGCTAAGAACATCTGGCTTTCAATGTGCTATTTAGGATCATTTATCATGTGTCGCAAACTCTTCATTAGGCAACTATTCTTTATTTATTTATTCTTTATTATTCAATATTATTTATATTATCAAGCCGGTTCTCGCCTCCTCTTTTCCCTTATCCCTTTAAAGTGGTGCCGAAACCCGGGAAGCAGGGATGCGCTGTAGTAGAGTTCTCGCTGCTACCATCCACCCCAAAGGAGCAGCCGTGGCTCTCCGGAGAGGATGGAGGAGCCCGGTCGCCTGGAAGCGGAGGAACGGCCGCCGATCGCAAGTGGAGGAGGGACTCTCAACCAACCGCCAGGGGCGGGGGAGACCCCACCATCCACCAAAAATGCGGCGGTGCGTTCCGTCCACCAGGGGCTGGTTGACTGCCTCCGATCTGTCCGGGGAGGCACGGCTGTCGTTCATTAGATGGTGGAGGAGTGGCCGAGGACCAAGCTATGGCATATCTGAGAACAGGCTCTCTCTTGTTACGGTGTGTAGGTTTCCACATTATTTTGTCCCTTGGTAGACGGGGATGTCCTGCCAGTAGACAGGGTTCAAGGCACGGGGGATGTACGTCATGTCAGGGGCTACATGGCTTGAGAGAACGGGGGAGGAATGTGGCTGGGCCGGGTCGTGATTCCGCACACCCGACTCCTAATTGGGCTGATTAGCCCAAGAGGGATAAGACCCATTTGGAGACGACAAAGAGAGAGATTTATGGGCAGCTGCCCGACACCTGTGTGTGTTTGTTATTTGGTTCAGTTTATTATAAAATATTATTTATATTATGAAGCCGGTTCTCGCCTATTTTCCCTTATCCCTTTACAAACCAGAAACACCGTACACCGTGGCAACCCTAGTGCGCATATTATCTTCATATCTCTCAGTTCATCCTGTAACTCTTATTCTCTCCATCTCTTCATCTTTCTTTCTGTCTCTTATAAGTGTGTTTGCATGGGCATTCTGTGTGTGTCCTTTTCATTGTCAGGCCTGACAGCCAGCAGTCTCTCTTCCCCCTTGACTACCCAGCTTTACAGACAGACAAAAGACCTCTGGGGCGTCGTTCTAAATACCCTTCTTGGAGGAGAAGCAAAATGAGTGAGGATGGGGAGAGATGCATGCGTCACTGTCAGACTTCTCGTTTTGACTTGCCCAGGTCTCTTCGGAGCATGTTTTAGCCTAGTAAACCTTCTGAATGCTACATGCAGGATCTACAGATGATTCTGGTGTTAGTTTGGCTGACTTGAGTGGCTGAAGTTTATCGAAGGCATTCATCAAAGACATTCCTTATAGTCAGTGTATGGTTTTGGTCAAAATAAAGCCATGCTGAGGTTTCTTTTGATTTGTGCAGTTTATTCTGGCCAAGAACCAAGCACTTAGGCCTTGATTTAGAAAAGGTTTGCATATATAAAAATATGTGCAAACTTGATGGCACACTAAGGGGGCTTTCACAAATTGGCATGTTTGCTAGTCTGATTGCACACACCTTAAGGGGACATTTGTTCCTATCTAACTTGGAGTCAACAGCATTTGTGGCATAATCTTGATTGCCAAATTTTTTTAATTTGACTCGTCCCTCTTTTTCTTTTAAAGAAAAGCCAAAATCGGTGTTAGTGTGGCTCTTACAACGGCCAATCTGGGAACATTAAAATACTCACTGTTTCAAATAGTTTTGTCACGGTACCAAAATGTCAGTTGTCAGTACCAATACCAGTGAAATTTCACGGTACTCGATACCATTTTCGGTACTAAAATACAAAAACAGGTTACTAAGCAACACTCTTTTAATAATAAAGTCTACAAAACATTAACAGCAGAACTAAGAACAGAAATATGCCATTGAGCAACACTTTAATTTAAATATATTATATAAACACTCATATAAGATTTTTGAACACTTATATAATATTTGCTTCAACTTTTGCAACTTTTAATATAAGTTTTTACCAAGTACTGAAAACAAAACCTAAATAAACAAGCATTCAATATAATTAATAAAAAACTATTTCCAAACTAATGTGCAAAGTGCTCTCGTATTAATAAAGCTGCATATTGACAGTTTTCTTCATGATAAGAAATGCACAGTGACATATATATATATATATATATATAGATATAGATATTATGATTAGATAAGTTCTAATCGAGCTGCATTAAGCGTCCGTGCTCGAGGGATGAGTTCCCCGAGGCAGAGTCTCTCTCAGCCGGGTGCAGTTTCAATCTGTCCCCATTAGATCGGGACATTCGCGCAACTCATAGAAGAGGCACCAACCACACAGAGAAATGCCATTTTCTGAGTTTATAGTTGTTAACATGATCTGCTTCTGTATTATTTGAACTTTAATAAAGCAATAACGCATTACATTTTACTGCATTTAAGATGTAAGGCCGGGATGTTTCCTTTAAAGAGCTCCGCCTCCACTTATTCCACAACGGTACATGCTTCTGAATGTACTTTTTTTTTTTTTTTTATCATTCCCTAATACTTTGGGATCTACATAAAATAAACTGTGAAAGTTTAGAGTGCATCTGGACTGATCTGTGTAATTCTTCCTCCATCCGGCTTGAACGGCTGCTCTCACGCGTCAACGAACGAACATTTTTCTCGTAAATTTTTTATTTTCGACGATGTTCATAATGTCGACTAAATGTTTCAGCCCTAATGCAAATGATAATATGCTTTTAAACTCACCTGCTTTATTTGCTTTAGTTAATCCGGGTGTCTGTCTGTCTTGTGCTTTATTAAGTTTGATGTGTTTCCTCCTTTCGTCAGAAAATTGTGAAAGCACCGTTTACAAATAGGTTTTTGCTGATCTATGATGTTTCCCTTTTCATCAGCCTCAAATGCAAAGAATTTCCAAATCTGGCTTTTTCCACTTTTCATTTCGACATGATTCAAGTCGAGACACCGCAGCAGCAGCTACTTTGCTTGCCGTCATCTTTTGCTTGTTGTGAGCGTTTGAAAGTTACCGACTCTGCATGGGAACTGGGTAGACCCGGTACTCGTTACCCCGGTACCTTTAGAAATTCTGGTATCGTAAATAATTTTTGGTTTGAGTACCGACTTTGTACCGGTATTTTTGACAACACTAGTTTCAAAAGTAAAGCCACAAGACAAACAATATGTGTGAACATGATTTTAGTGTGATTAAATCACTTACTAAACACATCTGTGGAACGTTAGAGCCAACTTCTACTCTGTTGCCTTTACAACATAATACTGTAATCCCGAAAATGACTGTATACTTTATTTTACAACTTAATTGCTCAAATAATGCACAGCTTTTAACAGAATAATGATGTCATTTTTTTAATCAATATCATGCTTCAAATGCTGTCGATTGATCTTAACTTCCTTTTAAAACCTGGAAACTATTGCACATGGGCAGAATGACATGACAATAATATAACATGACTATAGGATATTTACAAATACTTCTAACATGTCTTTTTGTTCAACTTTAGTCTTGATCGACTTTACTTTTACACTTTTGTTTTTGAAACCCAAGCTATTATCAGATTAGACTATGCAATAGCCATAAATATTTGTCCTAAATGCTTCACTTCCACACATTATTTTAAACCCACAAGCCATTGTTTCTAATGAAGACCTTTGAGTTTCTGTATGTATTTAAAAGATGTTTCTTCATTCTTTCATCTCAGCAGTAATAGAGTAAAGCATGCATCTCTTTCTCTGTGTCATTAACACAACCTGCAATGATCAAAGAACATTTGCCGTTACACGATTGTTCAATTAAAGTGAAACCGCCATGCTTTTCATTCACTATCATTATCCTCTTTTATATTACAGCGGCAGTTTGGCACACACCTCTGCGGTGCGTGCTTCGGAAGCGGTGTAATCTTCATGTGCTCTTAAGTAGCTGCTCTGAGTGTGGGTCAGAGAGACGGTCAGAGTTCATACGGTGTGCTCACATAATGCAATAACACTGGAAAATGAGACACAATGCACCGTTCATTTTTAAAGTGCGCAATAATCGCGGTTCGATCAAATAATCAGGCCTACTTCTGAATATCGTTTAAAGTTATCTTGAAGCTGGCAAATCCAATGATTCATTCTTCCTCAGAAGCACTCAATGTTAATGGCCTGGTGCCTTGTAAACAAGACTCGTTTCTGCACTTTGACAACCCGAAATTGCTCAGAAACTGCCAAAGAGATTAGAACTGATGATTTCTAGCCATTTTTTTCTCTCTGCAGTGTGCATCAGACAGTCTGTTTTTAACTGTGAGCACACTGCATGAGCTGGTTCCCACCGTCAGACGAGAGCAAAGAATAAGCCTATTCTATCATTACTGAACGCTTTCTCTCTCTCTCTTTGTCTGTCAGTCTCCCTCTCTCTCCCAGACTCTGTCTCTATGTACTGTGGATGTCAGAGGCAGACCTAACAGCAAAGGGTTCTCACATAGTGGTGACGGACAGAAACCCAAATCTCAGGCTAAACCTCATGGGGAGGCTTGTCACGGCTCGTTATTGTGCTCATGCTCCAAACCGAGCTGTGTGTTGTTTACGAGTGAACCACAGTCAGGAGAGACGGAAGAATAAGAATTGGTTTCTATGTATTTAGCTCAGTAAAACCTTTTGCTGTATGCTAGCACCACAGAAACAAAGAATATTAACATTCGTTGACAGAAATTGTTGAATTTTTTCCTAGTATAGTAAGTTGATGGGATCTCTTAAATCATGTCTAATCTGAACAATTTTGTTACGCATTTCAAGCATAAATATCCCAAATCTGTTCAAATCTGATTTATGTAAAGTTGTTCATGACGTTTGAAATGTAGCCCATATCAGACACTGAACAACTGGCACTCCTAAACTAGCGTATAACGCTTTATTTATTCAGTAAATAAAACAATTTAAGCAGATACAGAATGACCAGCTTCCAATTATCATATTTTGTATAATTTGCCTAATAATCAGTGCTCTCAGAAGATAATTTTTTTTAATCACGATTAATCACTACTTTTTTTGTTAATCGTGATTAATCGCAGATTTTGAATGTGCTGAAATTTGACACTATACGTACTTTATTTCCTGTCAAAATACATTTATTTCCATATTAGAAAAGAAAACTATATGTAACAATATACTTTATTAACGTTTTCCCAAAAAAAGCCTTCCACAGTATAAAGGTAGAGATGCTCTAAAATAGCACCAATTCAGGACAAATTTAAAGTTTCCCAAAGTCTAAGTGGAAGTTACTCGTCTCTCCATGGGTTATATTTTTATTGTAATGGTCATTAAATCTCTTTAACACTTATCCTCCACAATATTAATCTGCCGGTAGACTGTGGCCATCCGCTTTGTTGCAGCAATCGTGAAGCTGCGTTCATGATTCACATCAAAGCGTAAATGCCAGGTTGATGCTCCACTTTGAACTCCATGTGAAAATCACTTGAAGACAAAAAATGTCTCATTTTTCATTTTGGTGATGGTGGAGACTTCACTTGCTTCTGTGGTAATTAAAATGCTTCTTGAATTTGATCAATAACACAGAAGCATGTTTGTGTGTGTGTGTGTGTGAGAGAGAGATTGTGTGAGTGTGTCTGTGTGTGAGTGAGTGTGTCTGTGAGAGTGTGAGTGTCTGTGAGAGAGTGTGAGTGTGTGTGTGTCTGTGTGTGAGTGTGTCTGTGTGTGAGAGTGTGAGTGAGTGTGTCTGTGTGAGAGTGTGAGTGAGTGTGTCTGTGAGAGAGTGTGAGTGTGTCTTGTGGGAGCGGTAGTGTACCGGTTAGCGCGCTGCGCTACGAACCTGGTGACCTGAGTTCGATTCCCGCTCATGGCCAACACCAGTGACGATTATCTGAACCGGTCCCAGGCCTCCCCTAGGTCGACTCAGCCTAAAATGAGTACCTGGTGCGGTGTGTCAACATCGCCACTTGGGAGACAAAGGCGGTCGGGCGTGGTGCTGGCCACCCCCTCGTGTACCGTTCCGGCCATCATAGGTGCTCGCTAACAGCACTTGCCCCTACAGTCTGTTAAGGCTAAATGGGGGATCTTTGTGTGTCTGTGTGAGAGTGTGAGTGTGAGTGTGTCTGTGTGAGAGTGTGAGTGTGTCTGTGTGAGAGTGTGTCTTTGTGAGAGTGTGAGTGAGTGTGTCTGTGTGAGAGTGTGAGTGTGTCTGTGTGAGTGTGTGTGTGTGTGTGTGTGTGTGAGAGAGAGTGTGTGTGCATCTGTCTGTGAGAGAATGTGTGTGTGTGTCTGTGAGTGTGTCTGTCTGTGAGTGTGTGTGAGTGAGTGTGTGTGTGTGTCTGGCTAAACAACCCCCTACCTCCGTGTGGTGCCGGACGGGCAACGTTTTAGGCAGCCCCATGAGGGGAGGGCCAATAAAGACTGTTCCCTCCTCTTTTCTGTCATGGTGCTTTACAGCGGCGGGTGGTAACCCCTCTACCTTCAACTGATTACCACTAAACCACGAAAATCTAAAATTAAGCTAGTGCCGGAGGCCCTGGGGGGACAGGCGTCTATGACGTCTCCTGGCCAAACTCCATCAGGCAGAGCCAGGAGACTGAATCCTCACCCTCGGGGCTCCTCCAGAAACAACAAAAAGCCACTACGGATGGCCACGTGGAATGTCCGAACGCTCACAGCGGAGGAGAGGCTGCCACTCCTCTGTCGGGAGCTGGACCGGTACCGCCTGGATCTCTGTGGTGTTCAGGAGGTCCGGTGGACCGGCTCTGGCTCTTGCCACTATGAGGGGTGGACTGTCCTCTACTCGGGGCAGGCGACTGCCAAACAACAGGGAGTGGCTCTTCTTCTGAACAAGAGAACGAAGGCAGCGTGGGAGCGTGGCGGTGAGGTGTGGGAAGCTGTGAGCCCCAGGTTACTTTGGGTTCGCCTTCCCATCAACTAGAGGCCAGGAGTGGTGGTCGTGGTTATTTATGCCCCCACCGAAGACGAACATCCGTGGAGGGATGCGGGAAAGACCGATGAGTCAGATGCCTTCTATGACCTCCTGTCACAGGTGTTGGCTAAAGTGGCCCCTCGGGATAGAATCATCATGTTGGGTGATTTCAATGTCTGAGTTGGTCATGATGCTAGCACCTGGTCAGGAGTGATTGGAAGACATGGGCCTGATCAGCTAAATAATAACGGCAGGAGGCTGCTAGATTTTTGTGCAGCCCATGGGCTTGTAATTACCAACACACTGTTCCAGCATCGGCGCATCCACACAACATCATGGATGCATGCCGGGTCCAAGCAAGAACATCTGCTGGACTACATAGTGACGGAACAGTGGATGCGGGCCCATGTCCTTGACACCAGGACCTACCGTGGAGCTGATCTGCCCACTGACCATCGACTTGTCATCTGTAAGATGCGCCTGCCATTCTTCCACTCCGGTGGTGGGTGTAAACCCAGGACCCCTTTCAAACCCATAGTGGCCTGGTCTAGGCTAGCTGATGAAAGTTGCAAGCGAGAATTTCAGCATCGCTTGCAGCTGGGGTTGGCATCGTCCCCCACTCCTCTGGATGTCGAGGGGAAATGGGCGAGGTTTAGGGCTGTGGCTCATGTAACTGCAATGTCAGTTTTGGGCACACGGTCCAGACCTCCTCAGAAACCCTGGCTGACAGAGGAGGGGTTCAGGCTGGCTGAGAAAAAGCGACAGGCCCACTCTCATCGTCTACAGCATCCCACGTCAGAGAATGAGGAGGCTTACCGCAGCCTTCGCTCGGAGGTTCGGAGAGCTGTGAGGCCCTGCAAGGATGGTTGGTGGTCGTGGGTTGCTGAGGAGAATGGAGTCTGCCTCGGTGGCCTACGATCACAAATCGCTCTTTAATTCTATCAAAAAAGTTACTTGCAGTGCCACACCTATTACCATCATTAGGGGAAAGAACGGTGATCCAATCTCCGACCCCCAGAAACAGGTTTACAGATTTGCTGAGCATTTCTGTGAGGTCCTGGGGGAGGGGAAGTCCCTGAGACTGGAAAACATCGTGGGACAAAGTTGGGATGACCCTGCTGGGGCTGCGGTGCCACAAATATTGAAGGAAGAAGTCGCTCCCTGTGGGTGGCTGGCTGAGGTGCCATCTTTGGAGGAAGTATTGAAGGCCATCCAGAGCCTGAGGCCAGGAAAGGCACCGGGCAGAGATGATCTCCCCAGTGAAATGCTGAAGGAGGGTGGTGTTTGTGCACAGACTGCCCTACATGACATCATAACAACAGTCTGGACCACTGGGCGGGTTCCGCAGGATTGGAAGGATGCCCTGGTGGTCCCTCTCTTTAAAAAGGGGGACCGCTCAGATTGCAATAACTATAGGGGCATCTCACTCCTCAGTGTGCCGGGAAAGGTCCTGGCAAGGATTATTCAACATCGCCTTGCCAGGCACGCTGAGGAGAGACTTGCGGAGCCCCAGTGTGGTTTCAGGAAGGGGCGGTCTTACACAGACGCCATATTCTCTGTCTGTCTGCTACAGCAGAGGTGTAGGGAATTCCAGCAAGACCTACATCTCTGCTTTATTGACCTGGTCAAGGCCTATGATACCATCAGTAGATCTGGGCTCTGGGTTGTTCTTTGTGCTTTCGGAGTCCCAGACCCGCTGCTCCTGATCATTAAGGACCTTCATGATGGCGAGCGGGCCCGAGTAAAACTACGTGGTCGGGAGTCGGAGCCAGTCCCTGTTCACCTTGGAGTGCGACAGGGATGTCCTCTGGCCCCCACATTATTTAATATCTATTTTGACCATGTGGTTCGTGAAGCCTTCGATGCCTGTACTGGAGGAATTTCCATCTGGTACAGATATAATGGGAGGTTGATCGATGCCCGGGTGCGGTCAAGGGATGGCTCACTATTGGTCAACCACATTATGTATGCTGATGATCTGGTGATTGCTGCTCACTCAGAGGAGGAGTTGGAGGTGCTGCTGATGAACCTGGAGCTTGCCACTAAGAGATGGGGCCTTACCATCAGCCCAACCAAAACTAAGCACCTTCCTGGGTATTACGTACCACCGGACACTACACCCCCACAGCTCCCAATTGGTGATGGGGCAGTTGTGGAGAGAGTGGAGTGTTTTCCATACCTGGGAAGTGTGCTTATGACCAGCTCCGGTTTGACAGCAGAGGTCTCACTCCGAATCAGTCGAGCAGCATTATCTTTTCATCGGTTGCGTAACGCTTTGTGGAAGCTACCCGGTTTGTCGCTCCGCACAAAGCTTCAAGTATTCTCGGCCACGGTCATTCCCTCCCTTCTCTATGCTTGCGAAACGTGGACCCCCCTAATGGAACATCATCGCCGGCTAGAAACATTTAGGCTGGCCTGCCTAAGATCCATCCTGGGTTTAACCAGGCTGGATTGTGTGAGGAGCTCACAAGTCTTTGAAAGATGTGGACAAAGTCCCATCGGTGAGCTCCTCCGGCAGGCAAGGTTGCGTTGGCTGGGTCATGTAGCCCGCATGCCCGGCCACCGCATGCCTAAACAGTTTTTGTTCGGCCGGATAGAGGGGGCTAAGCGGGCGCAGCACGGGCTGGAGAAGAGGTGGAGTGATGTGGTACAGGGGGATGTGTAGCTGAGTGGACTTGCCGATGACTGGTACCAGCAGTGTCAAGATCGGCCTCTTTGGAGGAGGCTTGTGAAGGATGATGCTGGCCAGTTGGAGGCAGTCGCCCTCCAACAACAACGGAGGGCAGAGGAGCGACGCTCACAACAACGAGCAGAGCGCAGGGTGGCTAAAGCACTGCAAGTTGGCACAGTAGGGGGCACAGGTGGTGCATCAGCCAGTCATCTCAGTCATTCGACCCGTGTCACCGGTTGGATCTGTCCCGTGACCTCCTGCCAGCGGGCGTTCGACACTTCACGTGGCCTAAACGTGCACATAGCCTGGCACAAGCGTCGTGGTGACGTCACCGCCACTTAGTGGCGAATGGCGGTGGTTTGTTTGTTTGTTTGTGTGTGTGTGTGTGTGTGTGTGTGTGTGTGTGTGTGTGTGTGTGTGTTACGACTCCTTCCAACAAGTGTAAATGTTTCTCACAATTAAGAAAAATTAACGTGTTAAACTTGTTTTTAATTAATCGCATACGTTAATGCATTACCGGTAATTCTGACAGCTCTACTAATAATATGTCAGCTTATGATTGCAAAATTCTTTTTTTGTGGCAATGGTATTCCCTGATGGCAGTGGCGTCTTTCAGCAGAATAATGTGCCCTGCCACACTGCCCACATTGTTCATAAATGGTTTGAGGAACATGATGAAGAGTTCAAGGTGTTGCCCTGACCTCCAAATTCTCCAGATCTCAAACCGATTGAGCATCTGTGGGATGTGCTGGACCAACAAGTCTGATCCTTGGTGGCTCCACCTCACAGCTTACAGGACTTGAAGGATCTGCTGCTAAAGTCTTGGTGCCAGATACCACAGGACACTTTCACAGGTTCGCATGCCTCGGCAGGTCGGCGCTGTTTTGGTGGCACGTGGAAGACCAACAGCATATTAGGCAGGTGGTCATAATGTTTTGGCTCATCAGTATAGGCCTGGTTAAAGTAATATCTTACCAGATTTTCAGAAATGTAATTCTAGACTTCAAATATGTGCATGAAAATGTATAGAAGTAGATTTATGTAACAGTTCTCTGCTTGTGTCACTCATTCAGAAAACATAGTTTTTCAAGGAAATTTTTGCACTATTTCCATGCATGGAACAGTCAATGTAACAATGAAATAATTATAGATAACTACTCCTACAATACTTATTTGTAATGCCATTTTTTCCTGCTTTTCTTCAATTTTATGGTATGTTTTGCACAGAAATAGCGGTGCTGTTTATCTTTGGTAAGCTCAGAGATTCTCCTTTGCAAAGCTCTGTCCGTTCAGACACTCAAACATGACTCAAGCATTGCATCTCTACATCTGTGGTTCATTTTGCTCTTCATATCCCTTCTCAAAGTCTTTGCCCAGTATCTGGCAGCTTTAAGGCCTTCATACTTGTTGCTCTAGAACTCATTTGTGTTTGTCTCTCTTGTACTGGAGTGTGAAACATCACCCTCAAACCCTGTTCAGTCCAGACAAACACTCCTCTAGTTGTCCTGCCGGTACAGCCTCGTTGTCTTCCTCTCTATCCACCATTTCATCTCTCTTGTTATAAGAGGATTTTTAAACATGGCTGGGGGTTCAATCAGTGTTCCACCTTAAATAGGATTTTAATTCGGCATGGCTGGCTTTCATCTAAACCCTCTGTAATGACCATACAAACTTAATTACACTAATAATCATGAGGCGCATTGAAACCTCAATCCCCCTGTGTATTGCGGTGGTCTGTTCCAACCTGCATCTCCTTATCTTCTGATGAATGTGCTGAGGCCAATTGACCTCCACCAATGTTCAGATTAATTGCCTCTGCTCTTTCCACTCTCCTCCTCCTCTCATACTTTCTACCATTTGTAGATGCTTGGAAATAGGATTCTTTCCTCACCTGCACCCTCACTGAAGAGTGTGTGTGTGTGTGTGTGTGTGTGTGTATCGCCTTCTCTACTGCTGTAAAAATTACATAGCTGAAATTTTTATGAATAAGCGCGTGTGTGAGCGTGTGCATGTCTGTCAGCGTGCGTGTGTGTGAGCGAGCGTGTGCATGTCTGTCAGCGTGTGTGTGTGAGCGAGCGTGTGCATGTCTGTCAGCGCGTGCGTGTCTGTCAGCGTGTTTGTGTGCGAGCTTGTGCATGTCTGTGAGCATGTGCGTGTCTGTGAGCGTGTGCGTGTCTGTGAGCATGTGCGTGTCTGTGGCGTGTTCGTGTCTGTGAGCGTGTGCGAGCTTGTGCATGTCTGTGAGCTTGTGCGTGTCTGTGAGCATGTGCGTGTCTGTGAGCGTGTGCGTGTCTGTGAGCATGTGCGTGTCTGTGAGCGTGTGTGTGCGAACTTGTGCGTGTCTGTGAGCGTGTGTGTGCGTGTCTGTGAGTGTGTGTGTGCGAACTTGTGCATGTCTGTGAGCTTGTGCGTGTCTGTGAGCATGAGCGTGTGTGTGCGAGCTTGTGCGTGTCTGTGAGCATGTGCGTGTCTGTGAGCGTGTGTGTGCGAGCTTGTGCGTGTCTGTGAGCTTGTGCATGTCTGTGAGCTTGTGCGTGTCTGTGTGCGTGTCTGTGAGCGTGTGTGTGCGAGCTTGTGCATGTCTGTGAGCTTGTGCATGTCTGTGAGCATGTGCGTGTCTGTGAGTGTGTGCGTGTCTGTGAGCATGTGCGTGTGTTTGTGCGAGCTTGTGCGTGTCTGTGAGCGTGTGTGTGTGAGCTTGTGTCTGTGTGAGTATGTGTGTGAATGTGTGAGCGTGTGTGTCTCTGTCTGTGTGTGTGTCTGTTTGTCTGTCTGTGTTTTTGCTTGTCTGTGCGTGTGTGTGAGAGAGAGAGAGAGAGAGAGAGAGAGAGAGTGTTTGCCTCTGTATCTGTGTGTTTGTGCGTGTGTATGCGAGAGAGAGAGAGAGAGAGAGAGAGAGAGTGTGTTTGTGTGTGTGGGCGGGCGAGATTAGCTGGTTTACGAGGACTTGTTTTTATGTTATAAACTGATAATTACAAGGGTATTATGCTATAAATGTGGTTTATGAGGACTTTTCTAGTGTCTCCATAAGTCAAATCATATTAAACGATGTTTTATAGAAAGTGTAAAAATGCAGAAAGTTTGTTGTGAGGATCAGGGGAAAGAATCTCTAGTTCATACAGTATAAAAATCATTATATCTATGGAGTCTTCATAATAATGTGTGTGTGTGTGTGTGTGTGTGTGTGTGTGTGTGTGTGCTCTGCTTGTGTAGTAAACACACAAGTGTGGCGTTTGGAACAGGCTCTTGACACCTCAGTGTTATGTGAATTTTTAAAACTAGTTCTCAACTCATTTACACAGTTTCTCTACCACTGCACATACACACATTCACACACACATTCACACACACATTCACACATATTCTATTAAACTGTGTTACAAGAATTGACCCCCAAACTACTCTATCAAACTAACAATCGCAAATTGAATTTTTGTCTGTGTCTTATGAAAGTTTGCATTACTAAATAACATACTGTGATAATACTTTGCAATAATCTTGTATTCATTCGTGTTAGTTAACTACATTGGTTAACATTAACAATGAGCAATGAGTTAATCTTGATTATTGTTCATTTCAACAAAGCTAATACATTCATAACTATTACAGTTACAGTAACTAACATGAACTAACAATAAAAATTACATTTTCATGCATTAACACGAACCAAAAAATAATAAATGCTGTAAAAATATCTTGTCCATTGTTAGTTCAGGATACCTTTTATTACTAATGTCAACAAATAGAACCGTAATGTAAAATGTTAACCACATCCTTTCATTTTCACAAAAACAAAAAACAGACCTTCAACAGTGAAACAATGTCGCTTCAGTTGAGGCAAAATTTTAAACCCTTGATTTAAAAGGGTCCACATGGATACAAGTTGCTCTCTCTTTGTAAACAGGCCTTAATAAAGCAACATACCTTTACACTATCACAAAGTTACATCGCAGAAACATTCATGACACTTGCACAACCTTTCAGTCTTACCCTAATTTACCCTATTTACACCTGGTGTTAAAAGCCGAATTAGGTGATCAGATCACAATTTGCTCAGCTAATGCAGACAGCTGATATAACGTGCATCACACATGCATCTCCTGTGAACACTTGTAATCTGTGGGGTCACATTATGTTTTGGGGTTTGTATGTACACACATCACTCACTATATGAGTGTGGTGCTTCATGTTGATTGAGCTGTTGTTGAATTTTAATCTTGGCATAAACGTGCCATTTTGAGCAATATTAGGTGAGCACTTCACGCATCAGTGTATGTCCCACTGCATGTTGATATCAGGCATACTGAAGATGATCTGTAAATTCATGTGCATGCATGATTATGGGCTTTTGCAGAATGTTCGATTGGATATTTTCTTTATAAAACCTTACCTAGCTGGCAAAATTGAAAAGTCTTTTTTGATGCAGTGATTGTGTGTTCAGAGGTTGCATTTAAAAAAAAAAATCATCCATCATTCTGACAGACTGAATTGTAAAATTTCCATGTTTTTTTTTTATTTTTATTTTTTTATCCGTCATACTTGTTTTCATTTTATAAGTACTAGGGCTACATTTAAAGGCCTAGCATACATTACAATAGCAATGACAGTGTATAGCTATATGTATATTTTTATTTTTGACTTCCAAAGCGTTCTAGGATGAACGTTCTACCTGTCAATCAACCGCTGCACTAAAACTAGATTTAAAAATGTGTCTGCGGCTTTAAAAGGAAACTGTCTGATTGGACAGTGTGAAAAGTGCACACATGTACGTACAAGACTTCACAAAACCTTTTCAGTGTTTCTGATACCAACATACAGTGACATGAGAAGCATGCACATCTGAATCTCAGCTAATACAGGTACTCCACTAAAATAACTGAGATACCTGCGCTCTGAACTGCTTTTTGTGCTTAGAGTAAATGCAAGGATTAATGGCAGATTTATTATTTATTTAAAAAAAATCAGTTTCTGTTTGTTCTTTGGCTTTATGCTTCATACTGTAACACACTGACATAATAATTGAGGTATGCAGTCATGAAACTCCCCCTTGAAATATGAACCCATATGGTCAAAATAGAGACAGATACGTCCAACTATTAATTATGATGAGTATGTAAATGGCGAGGGCGCCTGTCCACTTGTGTTCTATCCCCTCAGTGTTAATGCGGTAACGTACACGAAAGACGTTTCACTAAATGCAAACAGAGTAACTCACTCTTAGAGTAATCTCTAGTGCTGTTTTCCTGGAAATAACTTCTATTCTTGATTCAGAGCAAAAATTGGAAAACTACATCTGCTCTCAGGGCAGATTTGTTTACTTGATAGTGTTGTCTTTTATTCTTGCAAGTCTTTAGGAATATGTATTTAGGCCGGGAATTGATGCTCGCTGTGATGTCTGCCTCAGTCTTTTGTCTCTCTGGCTCTTATGTTAGGGAGAAGAGGCAGGAGAACAGGGCCCTGTTTATCTAGATCAAAATGTGTACACAGCGTTCTCTGGACATGTTTGTATGTTCAGGAACTCCTCTGTATGAATATAAAACTCCCTTCTTTTGGTAATGGTTTAGAGTAGTTTTAAAATCCTATATAGATGTTAAATTAGACACATCTTTCTATAAACCTCCAGGGGATCCTTACATACTTGCGCACACACGCACACACACACACACACACACACACTTGTAAACACTCAAACCGAGGGTCAATTTATTCGAAGGCCTGATCATTGGATCTAGTCTTTGTTCAGTCAATAGTCCTTCAGGACCACCAGGCGAGTCTCCAAATGACTGTACCTGAGCACATCCAATATACACGGTACAATTCAATTACTCCTGTTTCCCTGTTCTGTGAGGTCAAGGGAAATGTTCACTCTCTCAATTGATTCAAATCAATAATTTCAATCTAATCTGCAGCCTGTCCTTGCTTCCACAAGCCACTGTACTATATCTTTATGGATTATTGGGCTGTCAGACAAGCTTCCTCGTGTGTCCTGTACATCATTAGCCTTCAGAGGATTTTGAATATTTCTGTTCATTCATTCCAGAAGAGTTTTGGAGAGCTTCTGTGACACTCCAGGGATGAAGATCTCTGCGTCATCCATGGCTTTGATGCTAGTTGTTGTTCAACCAGGCTTGTTCAGACATCAATTCTGCTTTGTTTTAGTGATGAAAAGCTTGTCAGAAAGGTCACTTGCATTAATCTAAGGTCACTGACGTGTGCACATGCATCACTGTCATGAAGCTTTCTCTGTTTATTGGGGCAGGGGCGTTTTTTATTATTATTCTCATTTCGATATGAATGTAATTTCTTTCAGTATGTGAGAACTTCCGATAAATCCATGTATGTTCAATAACTCTCTCTCACACACTTTACCTTCTCTTTCTTTTCCTGCTGAGTGTCTTAAAGGAATCGTTCACCTAGAAATAATGTAGTAATTTTCGTGACAAAAGGTGAGGTTTAATGCTGTTAATCACTCTCAAATCTCTTACAATAATCCATCAATGCTACTATTAATTTATTCTGCCGATCCCCATTGGGTCATGTATAACTTGCATTAAAAAAAAAGTGGGATTGCAGTAGGTAAAAGGTTGAGTAACCCTAATGTAATGTATCTGAATTGTCTGAATTGACCAAATTTCAGATCGCCGTTTACATGCTTAAAACCAATACATTGTGCATCCCAATAATACATATATTTATATTATATTTATTTATGATTAATTATCATCACACTTCGTTTAAAACTGTGAATTTGACGATTTAGTACTGTGGCTACTCTCCCTAGAAGTGGCCGTCTATAGTCTACCACTAAGGTTAAAAAGCACTATATAAGTGCAGACCGTTTACCATTTTACGTGTTAGTGCATTGTCATATTTCCATCAACATTGTTTTATTTAAGACTGACGTTGACACACAAAAAACTGTTAACTAACATTTCCATCAGTAAATTCTTTGACGAGATTAACACTGCTCAAATCTCAGTATGCAGTGTGAAGCAGTGATGCTAGCATTGATGCAGATTGCCGTTGGTTCTTATGTGTCATGAGTCAATTGCGATGCATAAAATTTGAATATGTGGAAGTGCGAATGAGATGTGAGAGCTACAGCTAGTGGCAAGAATTTGAGTCAAAATTTGAGTCTGTTCTTCAGACAAAGCTGTTGGAATATAGTACACAAATGTATTAACTACTTATCTGGTGCTTTTTCTTTGTCCTGTTTGGGGTTTGACACTGTAGGATCACTTTTACAATTATTATTTTCAGTAGGGATGGGCATTCATCAATGATTTGGTATTCGAATATTTGAGATCATATAAAACGAATATTAGAAAAGTCTATTATTTAAATTAAGGTAATTAACGAGAGTGTAACATTTTTTTTTTTTTAATCATACAAAACAAATCTAATTATATTCAAAACAAGCACTAGAGAGAGTTTGCTCCACTGCTGACAATCCTACAAAATTTGGTTTTGACTCCTTCCATTTAATGCATGTTCATTAATGAAATCCATGTAGGTCCATTTGTCATTGATAATGTCTCTTTTCATATCCTTTCTGTTCAATCAGATGTTGATCAGAACAACAAAAAAAGAAACATTTAATTTGAATAAAGAAGCCGCGCAACTTCGCTCTTGTTAATGTGCTCTGCCTGTAGTCTTAAAGAGACAGTACCATTTTAGCACTTGTTATACATATGAATTAAAATACCTGTAAATAGTTATATGTAAACAATACAAATTTAGGCCTAACATTAATCTTAATTTATATTTATACTGTCTACCAAAATAATGACCAAGTTAACAAAAGTTACTCAGCATTAGTCCTAATTGCGAGTTTCACGGCTTTTATGGCCTGGTTTGTTTATTTTTGATGACAAATAAACATCATAACCAGCAACTTCCTCTTCTCTTTTTGTACATTAGGGATATTATAATATTAATGATAATGTTAAATGATGTTTAGCCTTTGGTACACATTTTTTGGTGTTGTGTCTGAGCCTTTCTGATGGTGCTGTGGGGGGTACTTATGGCAAAAAAAAGTTTGGGAAACACAGCCGTATTCTACTGATTATTTTCTTTTTTTATTTAATGAATTAGATGTCTGGAATGGTTAAGGAAAGAATAAATGACTAGTTGGTAGACTAGTCTCTCACTTTAATGAAAATATACACATAAAAAAAATTAAATAAAAACCTTTTCTAAATTGTCTCTCGGGACACCCCTGAACCCACATTCAGCATCATTCCACAGTCACAAGGGCTTCTATACCCCATACTTTGGTATCTGAATCTACAATAAAATAAAATATTTTTTATATTTCTTTAAAAATATTCCAACAAATACTTGACTGCGGTCATTATGCTTCAGAACAAACATATGATCTTTTAAAATTCATTTTCATTTGATAAACTATAAAAAAAATATATTTATATTTTGGCAAAATATCCCGCAGACTCCACTGTTTAGAATACATTTTTTCATCTTTTCTTCCATCAACTTTGAAATAAAAGTGCAATGTGTAAATGTATATTGTGATAAATATCAATATCGAACAATATGAAAAAGATTATCATGATAACAATGTTGGCCATATCGCCCGGCCCTATTTACACTCACCTAAAGGATTATTAGGAACACCATACTAATACTGTGTTTGACCCCTTTCACCTTCAGAACTGCCGTAATTCTACGTGGCATTGATTCAACAAGGTGCTGAAAGCATTCTTTAGAAATGTTGGCCCATATTGATAGGATAGCATCTTGCAGTTGATGGAGATTTGTGGGATGCACATCCAGGGCACGAAGCTCCCGTTCCACCACATCCCAAAGATGCTCTATTGGGTTGAGATCTGGTGACTGTGGGGGCCATTTTAGTACAGTGAACTCATTGTCATGTTCAAGAAACCAATTTGAAATGATTTGAGCTTTGTGACATGGTGCATTATCCTGCTGGAAGTAGCCATCAGAGGATGGGTACATGGTGGCCATAAAGGGATGGACATGGTCAGAAACAATGCTCAGGTAGGCCGTGGCATTTAAACGATGCCCAATTGGCACTAAGGGGCCTAAAGTGTGCCAAGAAAACATCCCCCACACATTACACCACCACCACCATCCTGCACAGTGGTAACAAGGCATGATGGATCCATGTTCTCATTCTGTTTACGCCAAATTCTGACTCTACCATCTGAATGTCTCAACAGAAATCGAGACTCATCAGTCCAGGCAACATTTTTCCAGTCTTCAACTGTCCAATTTTGGTGAGCTCTTGCAAATTGTAGCCTCTTTTTCCTATTTGTAGTGGAGATGAGTGGTACCCGGTGGGGTCTTCTGCTGTTGTAGCCCATCCGCCTCAAGGTTGTGCGTGTTGTGGCTTCACAAATGCTTTGCTGCATACCTCGGTTGTAACGAGTGGTTATTTCAAGCAAAGTTGCTCTTCTATCAGCTTGAATCAGTCGGCCCATTCTCCTCTGACCTCTAGCATCAACAAGGCATTTTCACCCACAGGACTGCCGCATACTGGATGTTTTTCCGTTTTCACACCATTCTTTGTAAACCCTAGAAATGGTTGTGCGTGAAAATCCCAGTAACTGAGCAGATTGTGAAATACTCAGACCGGCTCGTCTGGCACCAACAACCATGCCACGCTCAAAATTGCTTAAATCACCTTTCTTTCCCATTCTGACATTCAGTTTGGAGTTCAGGAGATTGTCTTGACCAGGACCACACCCCTAAATGCATTGAAGCAACTGCCATGTGATTGGTTGATTAGATAATTGCATTAATGAGAAATTGAACAGGTGTTCCTAATAATCCTTTAGGTGAGTGTATATTGTGTATCATGTTTTTGTTGAGGAAAAACAAGCATATCCACGTGCTCCGTTACTATACTCATTTATACACACCAGTTTAAATGATGGGATGTCCCTTACCTCAGCTAGCATAGTCTTTCTCGGATGCCATGTTTGTTGTTTACAAATCGTCGCGGGAATTACGTTGCTATGGGGACGCTGCTTTCTGACGAGCTGCACATATACAGGAGTAAAGTGTACACCGCTTAGCCAGTATATTTAAACTGCTTCTCACAGTAAGCCACATTCTCACAATAACCTGTTTTTCTGGTGTCCATCTGAACTTACTGACAGAACCATTTGCTCAACAAATGTGATCAACTTGTGTCCGCACGCAACAGCACGACCCAGTGCATTCTGTTAGAACTGTTTTAGATTGTATGTTCAGGATTTAACGTGCATCTCACTGTATGTATGGCCAGCAAAGCAAAACGTTGTTAAATTCGAGTAGTATTTTTACTATTCGAATAATTATTGCAGAACGGATATTCGAATATTCGACTACTCGTGCACATGTCTACTTTTTATGTTTGTGACCTCTCCTCAGGTCTTGATGTAAGAATATAGTCTGTGTCTCTGTCCGTGTAGAGGTTGCTGTGATGTTCTCCAGAAGAAAACAGCAAGGGTTTATTGGTGCATGTCTTTTTAATTGCTCCATCTTTGGCCAGGGGGAGTGCAAAAATATACACTTTCTCTCTCACGCATTTACGCACACAATGCATGCATGCTCACCGAAACGCACATCTCAACGGACACTCACACTTCGGTTAATTCCTCTATTTTTTCCCCTATTTTTAACGGATCATCTGTGATTTCAATTCAGTGTAATTGTTATGAGATGGCTGCACAGTGGTCCAGGAGCTAAATTAACCATTAGCGTAGCCCAAAAGACTCCCGCCGCTGAACTGTTGTCTAATATAATGATGCATTGTACACTACGCCACTTTTACACAGAGACATGGTAATGTGTGGCTTGCAACTTCACTGCTCACTTATTACTCTCCCTTGATACGAGGACTGTAAGTGTTGGCAAATACGTTAATGTGTTTTTCTCTCTTTCTACTCTCATTCTTTGTGTGCGTGTGCGGCGATGGCACGTGAAAATGTGAATCGAACAGCTATAATTGTGTCCCTCTGTTTCAAATGTCAGGCTGCTTCATTATTAAGCTCAGCGTGAGGCGGACAGAGACGCAGCAGTAGGTAGTTTTTGTTTGTGTATAAAGAGCGTGCAAATAATGCTTCTGCATATTTTATTAAATTAGGGATTTTTGGTTTTGGGTGGTCCACAGCTACTTCAGCTTGCTTACAACATTTCAGAATGCACTGAATGTAATTCTTAAGCATAACATTTTACTGTTTGTTGCTATCTAATTAAATTAGTCAATGTTTTCTTTGTGCTGTTTACAGCTTCATGCATTAGCATAAACGTCAAGAGGCTTCTCTTGTTAAAAGGGTGAATTCACATTTTTCCTCCAGTTCGAGGGTTGCATCGGCGTAGGACAGGCAAGAGAGGCTATGTCAGAATGGTAATGAGAGTTGACCTTTCGTGAATGCACAAGGCATCTGCTCTTATCGCCTACGCCAAGTCTCATTAGAGATTATGAGCTAAAACAATTCGCCTTCTTTTGCCTCTTTAGCCATTTGTTAAAATTTTATTAAAAGCATGTGACCTTTAACCTTTCTTTATACTGACTGAATCGTGCTTCATTTGTTTCTAGATTGGTTCTACTGACCGAGTGTGATTTAGACCAGCTGATTTGATTAAGTGCGCCACAGCTGTTGATATTAGTGCTGTTATTATTGTTGTATTAGAGATACAAAAGGCAGCACCGCAGTTTAGCACGTGGCACCCAGGGGTTAACGCGTTGGTCAGAAAGGGAAAATGAGCATTGGCACTGTGTAAATGTCAGTCTCAAAAGGGAAGAAAAGATTTGCTCATTGTCCACATCCTGTTAAAAAGAAAACAAAAACGATTCCTTCTTATACCTCATGTGATTGGCAGATGTATGTATTAAAAGCAATTACTGTGAGAATTTAGAAAATATATTTAATGAATCGACAGTCTCTTAAAGCCTTCGACCCTGTGCTCCGTAGAGGTGAGGGACTAAGATCAGTTAGTTGTAATTTTGATTTCTTATAAAAAGCTTATACATACACACCGTTTTTAGAAGTTTTACAAATTTGACATAATTATTCTTCATTATCAGGGCTGTTGATTTAATGTGTTAATTTTGTGTGATCAAATGGATCTGTTTTTTTTTTTAAGTTTCAATCTACGTTTAGTTTGGCACATCGTCCTAAAAACACTGCATCAGGCTGCAGGCAAAAACTAGTGAGATGCGACGCAACCTAGGTGAGATGCACCAGACGTATCCGTCTCACACACGAGTACATAGACCAACAATTAAAAATAAATCAGAGGGATATAGGCCAATAATAGAGTAATGTTCAATCATATGGAATGCAACAAACAATACTTATTTGAATTTGTCTGCATTATTATTGTTTTAATATGGATGCACCGATGTATCGGCCAATTATTGACCAAATTTAAACCATCGGTAAATTGTTTTTAAGGAAGAAAATGCCGAATGTAAAACTGATGGCTTCCATCCATCCATCTTCAACCGCTTATCCGAAGTCGGGTCGCGGGGGCAGCAGCTCCAGCTGATAGCTTATATATAATTATCACACTTTTTTAAAACCTTTTGAAATCAAATGCACAATCTAGAAATATTAATAGCATTGATAGACTGTAGAAGGATTGTCACTCCTACAAACAGGTCATATTTCATTTATAATCATTCTCGCTCTCACATTAATGAGAAAAACCGTCGTTACAGACATGACAGTTGTGACAGCGACACTTAGCTGTGCATGATGAGGTATAATCATCCAAAACGCTTTGAAACCAGCAATCTTTGACATTGGTATGATGTCCATTAAAGCTGCAGGATTGATTGAATTAAGATTGAAATCACTGTATAGTCATGCGCGATTACTAAACCTTGAAAGTTTAAAAATGGAGTGCATTCAGCAATTCAGTCAGCATTGTGTAAGCAAGCGCCGCCCTCTAGCGGTGTGTATGGTATTATCCATTATACCACAATATGACTTAAAAGGGTGTTTTGTTCCTTTGGTAACTTTATATATTTCCATGTTGTGTTTGACATGTTCATGGAATTTTCCCACATATGCATAATATGAATTTGTGATGTTCTGTTATAGTATATACAGTACAAACTTGTCAAAAATGAGTTTTTGCTAAATCATCTTTACATAAATCATCGTTCTTTGATATTTAGTTATTTTTTCAATATTGATTATATTTTTATCTTTCATTGTGGCTCTCTTTGTAATTTTGGTCATGTGTTCAACAGATCCAATCCATGTTCAATGGTAATGACTTAATTTTAGAATAATAATTTATGAGTAAAACAATATATCGGTATTGGCCAATCGTTTTTTTTTTTGTTTGTTTGTTTGTTTTTGATAAAATCGGTATTGTCCAAACATTTTCATATCAGTGCATCCCTTATTTCTTTTCTTAATTAATCAGCCCATCATGATCAGCAGACAGCCCTAATAATTGTATAATTAAAGTCACTATCAGTGCAATATCAGTCTAGTATATAAACAAAGCAAAATCACATATAGGAAAACAGAAACCGCTGTGAATTTGCAGCTTGAATTTCAACGTACTCCAAACAAAACACAAAAAATTACTTACAGTACTGCTGAATCATGGTCAGCATTTGTGGATGGTGGTTTCATGAACCGATTGAAGAGAGCCGTGTAGGGAAAAGGAAATGAAAGCTGTATTCACAAAGGGAGAAGACCAGTAGAGGAACATATTTTTTGTAGACGTGGACAGCCTGTTTACCAGAATGGTCCTGTCTGCTTGTTAAAGGAAGCTAGAGAGCGTGATGGAGCCGCCTGTAATATGATATGGCATATGAGATTTTATTTTTAGGATGGCGAGGCCTCTGTAAGAAAGGTTTATGGGGTTTTGAGTGGGTTGATCTTTTTAAATATTCAACTTCAATGAAATATGGAGCATGACTCGAGGCTGTTTTGAATTCATAAGTACATTTCACGAGGCTGGATGTGCATATTGAGAGCTGTCGAAAGCAGCGCCTGCGTGAAGCTGAGAGAATAGCCTGGTGACTCGAGCAGACACAACCAGCCCGCCTCAAAGCACAGGGTGGAGCGGAGCGAGGGAGGAACTTCAAAAAGAAATTAAAAACAATACTTCTGTTTGATCCCCCATGATGAAACGACACATCTGATCAGAATCCTTGATTTTGCCGCAGTGGATCTTATTATTGATTTTTTTTTTTTTTTTAAGCACAAGGATGTGAATGACCTTCAGAAATGTCTTTACACCGTTTGCTCTGCTCATGTTAATAAGCTACTAACCGAGATTATGGAAAACTAATCTATAATGAGAGGGGAAGCTAATAGCAAACATCAGCTAACTGAAAAGTCTTTGCCAATGCCAGCAGTCATTAACCAGTGTTAGCCATTAGCTGTGTTCAACGCTGTGCAGGGGTGGTTACACATTATAGACTAATTTGATCAATTTTGGCCACCTCTCCCATAAGTCCCAGCCTGGATAACTGACAGTTCACTGTCTGCACCCCTCTGCTTAATCCCTCTCTTCCATCTTTCCAGCTCCTCCTGCAGCTCATCAGTCAGTCTATTCATTAACCTAAAGGACTTTGATAGGGGAAAAAGAGAGAGAGATATTGTCTTGAGAGAGAGAGAGAGAGAGTGCACAGACTGGACTAGGCCTGAAATCAATACCCACTTCATGTCGACTGACAGGAGAAGGAGGGAGCCAGTGAGGAAAGGAATATGGGAAGGAGAAAGTAGGTTGGGAATAGTAACAAAGATAGAGCGAGGCAGAAAAATGAACGAGGGCGGGTTGGATTGAATAATTACCCATCCCTACAGCAGCGCACAGACAGATGTCCTAAAGCAGAAGATATTCAGGAAACTCATCAGGTTTGGCATTCGAATGAAGACTCCTTCTCTCTAATTACTTAAAACCCCAGCCCAACTTCCTGTTCTGAGAAGCTTCACAGAGCCTGCCAGTGTGCCATCTGATTTTTTTGTGGATTTTTGTTAATTGTGCCACACTGTGCAGCCGTTCGCTCTGGTTGCTGCCAGCTGATTCAGAATGATGGATATCTGTCCCTAGATCTGTTCTTGCTGTCTTTCTAGCCCTGTCCCAGAGCTGTTGTCTGATAGTTTGCAGCTGTGATGCCAGCAGAAGTTTTTTCCCAACAGGGCTAACACTTTAAGTTTTAGCCTTTGTTCCTCTTAGAGTTACTTCTTTGTATTTTGGGAGTGGGACTGTACCTTTTAAATATGCTTTGTACCGATCTCAGTCACTGTATAAAGTTAAGTTCAAACAAAGCACAAGACAACAGGGAGAGGGAGCATAAGATGTATTGTAAATAGTGATTTAGAGTAAACTTCTATCCAAAGCAATTTCCATTGAAGAAATATTCCGGGTTCAATACAAGTTGAGCTCAGTCATCATCATTTATGTCATATTGATTACCAAATTTTTTTTTTTACTTTTATTTGAAAAAGAAGCAAAAATCATGGTCACAATGAGGAACTTACAATGGAAGGGAATGGGGCAAATGTTTTGGAAATGGGAAGCTTATAATATTTCTTCTGTATTATTTCAGTGGTTAAAACTAGAGGTCAACCGATAGTGGATTTTGCAGAGACCGATAACTAAGGTAAATGGTCTGCACTTATATAGCACCTTTTTTAACCTTAGCGGTTACCAAAGTGCTTTACACTGTGTCCCATATACACACACACACACACCAATGACGGCAGAGCTGCCATGCAAGCTGCTAGCCTGCCATTGGGAGCAACTTGGGGTTTAGTGTCTTACCCAAGGACACTTCGGCACTTCGCTTGGAGGAAAGTGAGCGAGTAAGTTGGACTAAGTTTGGTAAATATGCGCGTCTACTTGATTCCAGCTATTGGTTGCACTTTACTATTAACCAAGTCTTAGAAGCCCCTCCTCCTGTCCTTTTCCGGAAGAGAACAGGGAATGCTCGTTGGTTTGCATTACTCGTGCGAACGTGAGTTTAAACACAAATGTATAATCCAGCGGTCATACTTGCGAGGTGAAAATTTTCTTCGCGTTGTTTGTGAACGCACCATTAGAGTTTATATTTCACATAGTTGGTAGCTTTTATGTGTCTGTTTTATGCATTTATTACATTTTTACACTGTTTTTAATGCAATAATAAAATAAAATGTGAATAGAAGTATCTGATATTAAAGTCACACTGTATTTTGCATCAGAAGCGGCTCAGCAGCGTTTTACGTTTACGTGTATTTTTGCGATGCACACCAGAACACTTGTAAATCTACAGATTTTCAAGTTCTACTTAAGTTACGATGCTTTTGGGAAACTGATTCTAAGATGACTCGTACGATTGCTTCTATGATCTATAAAAATACAGCCTAGACTGTTACCCTACTACAGTTGAAAGCTGGACTTACACGGGAATTTGAAAATGTTGATAAATGGTCATTTACTGCAAGAGAGAGAGAAACCATCTTAAAATGGACAATGACGATTTGGCCAAATTAAGCAATCAAAATGGTAACACTGGTCTCAGGCCATTAGCTAGCATGTAGTAGTGATTAGGGACAGAGTGTGAGAGAGTGGCCTGTATAGAGCGACCATCTGTGTGCTTAGTGGAGTTTAGATCACACACACTCTCAGCTGCTTAATTGATCAACATCACTCTGGGTTCTGATCTTCCTGATTACCTCCAGCTAGTCCGTTAATCAATCCGTTGTGTTTGTTATCCACATTCCCTGACAGAGGGGGTCCAGTGTTAGAAAGACAGCTCCCCTTTAATATTTTGGACTTTTTCAGACCTGTTGACTAGTTAATTCAATTCAATTCAATTCAATTTTATTTGTATAGCGCCTTTCACAACACACATCGTTTCAAAGCAGCTTCACAGAACATCAGCATTAACAGACGACAAAAACTGCAACGTCCATAAAGTCGATTAATCATCATTGTGTAATTTAGACAAAATTTGATTTTAATGGTTTAAAAATAATTAAATGATAATTATATTAACTCTTTCCCTTCCAAACACGGAATTTTCCTGGTATCCGTGTTTTAGGTGGAATACGGTAAGAAAGACCCGCACGCATGTTTTGAAAGAGTACGCAACTCTTTGATCAAAGAAACAGACTGCGATCGTCTCAAACGTAAAGTGGAGTTTTGAGAATGTAGCTCAAAATGTAGATAGAAATGCCTTTTTCTCAGCTTTTTGTCCGAAATGTTGTTTTTGACAAAGCCTACCTTTAATGCCTTAATGGCATTAAAAATAACAAATGAAGATAAAATAAAATCGTTTTTTATTTGCCTAAAAGCAGAGGCTCAGATCTTTATTTTGATATATAGCATCTTCATATATTCATGGAATTAAATATTCTGCGGGCCATTAAAGTTTTGCGAAAATCGTCAAAAACCCTGGCGGTGGCTGGCAACTTTTTTTTTTAAAACGCTGGCGGGGAAAGAGTTAATAACCCCAGTGAGCAAGCCGTAGGCGACTGTGGCAAGGAACACAAAACTCCATAAGATGTAGATTAATGGAGAAAAATAACCTTGGGAGAAACCAGACTCACTGTGGGGGCCAGTTCCCCTCTGGCTAACATTATGAATGTAATGTAAATATTAATTATGTATAGGTAAAATCATGTTTTAAAATTATTAAACTAAGTGTTAAGGTGTCAGTGAGTAAAAATCGATTGTGTTTGAACTGTAAGATTAATGACCAAAGTCTTTGAAGTCCATCTAGATTAATTGTAGAGGTTCACATAGATGCAAGTGTCCCTGTCAATTGGCCGACGAAGGCTTTTGTGGGCAATAGTTAGTCTAAGCATTTCATTTCACGATCGTAGTCCATCAATCGACCGCATTTAGTCATCATCATTCAGCGACATGTAGCAGTGGAGTCCAACATGAAGCAGGAATGGTGCTGGATCCAGCCGGTTCTGGTGACCTCAGGATAGGAGTCCCGAGGTTGAGACAGGGAAACAAATAAAAAGATGTAGTTAAAGGAAGTACAGCTCAAATGATACACGAGTTTTAACAAAAGAGTTAATGTATGATGTTCAAATATCTGCCAAAAATTGGCCCCATTTACTTCCATTGTAAGTGTCTCACTGTAACCTCCATTTTTTTTTTTTTTTTTTTTTTTTTAAGGAAAAGAGAGAATCAGTCAAAAATATGTATTCCTTTAATTACACCGACACCTGTAGCCTATTCATAACCTGACACTCTGAGAAAGGCTTTGTCTCTGGGATGCACATTTAAGTGATTTAAGCCTTATTTTGGAGCATCTCTTATTATGTACCCCATATTTCTTTTTGTGTATTAATTAGGCTTCCTTTTTTATGGCTGCTTGAAAGTTCCCCAAATATACAGCGCTCTCTCTCTCTCTCTCTCTCTCTCTCTCTCTCTCTCTGTCTCTCTCTCTCTCTCCCTCTCTCTCTCTCTCTCCAGAAAAATCTGTTCTCGTATTGAATTGGATCACTTGTTCTTTTGTCCTGGTGACTTGTATCTTTGAGGTCAATTTGTTTATGTTTGGGCTTGTGCTAGTTTGTCTGGACGGATGAGTGCTAGCTAGTCTGTGTATGTCAAAGCAAGTTAGTTACATCGAGTGTATAGATGCACACTTAAATATGTGTGCGCATGTGAATCATTAAGTACATGTGACCGAATCATGTCTGCTGAAATAGTTTAATCACTCAGTTATGTACATACATTTGTTTTTGTAATGTATCCCACTCTTAAATCGTTCATTATGTTGTTGCAATGGCAAAATGATTATTCTGTCAACATCAAAGATCTCTCTTGAGACTTTCTAATGCTGAGATACAGATGTTTCATCTCAAAATCATGAGCACAACATGCTCGTTGTATTTTAATCGCTCTCTATCTCTACACCCCCCCCCCTTCCAGTCTCCCACCCCCCCTTATCCCCTAAACAAATATAATTTGGTGACAATCTCCACTCTCCCCGGGTTCAAGTAAGCAATAAGCCGTTTTCATTTGTAATTAATTTTTGCAAAGTGCTGAATGCTGTGGGATTACAATTCCCCACCGCTGCTCTTTGTTAAATACTCTGATTAGTCAATACAACCACAGCACAGCCACCACTGAAAGAAAGTGCACATATATATATATATATATATATATATATATATATATACACACCTACACTACCGGTCAAAAGTTTTGAAACACGACTGAATTGTTTCTCATGATCTTAAAAATCTTTTTATCTGAAGGCGTATGCTTAAATGTTTGAAATTAGTTGTGAAAACAAAAATATAATTGTGGCAACATATTAATTTATTTCATTACAAAACTAAAATGCTATTAAAAGGAAAAACATTTTTGAAATTCATGACTTTGTCCAAATAATAAAGAAAAGCAGCCAATAAGTGCCGTTGGGCATATAGATGGGAACTCCTTCAATACTGTTTAAAAAGCATCACAGGGTGAAACCTCGAAATTGTTTGAGAAAATGTCAGGAGTTCATGTCTGCAAATTCTAGGCAAATAGTGACCACTTTGAAGATGCTAAAATATAACACAGTTTTGATTTAGTTTGGAATTTTTTAGTTACAACATAATTCCCATATTTCTATTTTCCCATAGTTTTATTCTAAAATGTGAAGAAAATAAAGAATGAACGGTAGTGTGTGTGTATGCATGTATAAGTGTGTGTGTCTGTGTCTGTGTGTGTGTGATATATATATACACCGATCATCCACAACATTAAAAGCACCTGCCTAATATTGTGTAGGTCCCGCTCGTGCCGCCAAAACGGCACCAACCCGCATCTCAGAACAGCATTCAGAGATAATATTCTTCAGCACAATTATAGAGCGGTTATCTGAGTTACTTTAGACTTGATCAGTTGTAACCAGTCTGACCGTTCTCTGTTGATCTCTCTCATCAACAAGACATTTCCATCCACAGAACTGCTGGTCACTGGATGTTTTTTGTTTTTGGCACCTTTCAGAGTAAATTCTAAAATTCTAGAAAATCCCAGAAATACTCAAACCAGCCCGTCTGGCACCAACAATCATCCATGTGATTATATAATCAGCCAATCGTGTGGCAGCAGTGCAGTGTATAAAATCAGGCAGATATGGGTCAGGAGCTTCAGTTAATGTTCACATCAACCATCAGAATGGGGAAAAATCTCAGTGATTTGTACCATGGCATGATTGTTGGTGCCAGACGGGCTGGTTTGAGAAACAAAAAAACATCCAGTGAGCGGCAGTTCTGTGGACAGAAACACTTGTTGATGAGAGAGGTCAACAGAGAATGGACAGACTGGTTTGAATTGACAAAGTCTACAGTAACTCAGATAACCACTCTGTACAATTGTGCTGAGAAGAAAATCATCTCTGAATGATACCCAATATTAGGCAGGTGGTTTTAATGTTGTGGCTGATCGGTGTGTATAAATACTGTGTGTATGTATATTTATATTTACCAGAGTTGGAGTAAAGATAGGAGCTATATTCAACCAAGACCTAAACCCGAGATACAGACAGGGTTGCACCTGCTGTGTGTAAGATCTCACTTAAGTTGGAACTAAAAGTTCTAATAAAAGGCTTAATAACAATTACTTGATTTGTAATTAAGTCAGAGCTCAAGTTGGTTGCTGCTCCTGTTCTCAACAGAACACTTAGCTAGTAGGTTGCAATCTCTCCGTAAAGCAATGTGTAGTCACATAAAATGACATTTACATTTATTGACCCAATGAGCTTCAAATTTGTAAACAGAATTTTTGGAAAGTCGTGCTTTTTTGTTGTTGTTGTTTTATCCTGTTAAGGGTTGACGTTCAGAACTGTTTTGCCTAGCGTAAAGACGTTTTCGTTTTAGTCAAAAAGTCAAATAATCTGTAAATATACAATTTTGTTTAAATATATATAGGAACTGTATATAAATTAAAAAGGGGCAATACATAAACTAATACAACAATCTGGAAAAATTGGACATTTATCATGTTGGCTTGACAAACCCAAAATACTATTATTGTACAGCCTTTGTTTTGAGTTTTTACAAAATTCATAAACCAAGATCAAGATCTTTAAAGCTGAATCATGTCATTTTGAAAATGCATCCTGAATATGTCTGCCATTGGTCATATAAAGAGATGGTCCTGCCCCCAAACTCATGCCATTGGTTGAGTCAGTGTTATTGTGCTTGTGTAAGTCGCTCAAAACAAGCACCACAAAGACTTTGTGCAGCTTCTGTGCCACCTTTGCAGTGTAAAGATGGCTTTAGACTCTTCTGACTCTGGTTACTATGAATTTTCTAACTGATCGGAATTACGGTTTTCATACCTCGGATGATCAAAAATCGATGTTTGTATACGGCTTTGTCAAACCAACATTAAAGTCTGTCGAGTTCATTTTAATGTCCTTTATATTTCTTATGTGTTGAAACTTGAATTGAATATTTAGTATTGTGTAAATTGTAACTTGGCACCCATTTATGCTATCACTAGTGTAAGTTGTTACTAACACATGGCTGGTGCAACCAGCTTGAATAAATTAAATGGAGAAAATGCTGAAGCTATCACAGCATTAATTTCAGAGACCCAACAATCAGGTTTTCACCTGTTTTTTTATTATTTCAAAGCTTGCAATTATCCTGTGCATTGTGCGAATGGTGAAGACACCGTAATGGTTGATGTAATTAAGTACCACCTGTGGTCTTAGACCCAGATCGTGCTCACATTTATGTGGTTTTAATGCCAAGACCATAAGATCACAACACTCCTTTCATTTTATCTTTTTAATATTATCTGCCCATCCTCAGGAGCAGAGTAATACATAAACACGCTTTAACTGTGGCACCACCGGGGAAGTTGGGTGGCCATGTGGTGCTCCGTGAATGAGGCATGTCTCTGCTGATTTGCTTAATTACGGTTTCACTCTTGTAGGCATAGGGGATAATGTGCAGGTCATCGCTCTCCTAGTCCTTCAGTCAGACAAAGAGAGACATTAGTGCGTTACAAGCTCTGAATTACAGTGCTCTTTATCAGGCAGGGCTCCCTCTCTCTTTGGCCTCATAATTTTTGAGCCGCTAGATCAAATAGAAGGTCACACAATCTGACGTTGTTTCCCATTTGCACAGAAATAAACCTATATTCTGTCAGGATTCACAGTTATTCATGTGCAGCTCATAATCACGTCCCTTTGCATCGCGAGGCATCAATTAAGGTATTATTTATTACTGGTATTTCTATTTAGCCCGCTCGCAGAATTAGCTCTGGTTTCCATTGACCTTGTCAATCTGCCCTCTTTCAAGCTCTACGTAGAAAAGAGTGTCCAGAATATCCAAAAGAGAGAGGGCCAGTAGGACACCCTGATCATGATAGCTAAATGTAGTTATCAAACCATAGGTTACATGGTTACATTGTCAATTTTCAGGTAATAACAACTGTATCATTAAAGGAATACTGCAGGTTTAATACAGTGTAAGCGTCACATCATCAAATCACTGTCAAATTGACAGCATTTGTGGCACCACATGTGGATTTCCTTTAAATGCGACATCACACAACACTAACAATTTCCCTTATTAATTTTAGATACAGTTCCTTTAATATTAGAGGCTATATCTCGACATAAAACAAGTAGGGTCACGTTTTTGTGTCATTGTAAAGAGAACTTTAAAATTTTTATGATATAGATTATGGTACAGTCTGAGACTCCCAGCCTAAGAAACTGCTGAAAAATCACCCCAAAAAATTGGGCAGAAATATGACTTTTTCTATATCATTATATATCTCTGGGTGTAAATAAGGTGTCTCCGAAAAACTGCTTTTGTTTTATTCCCAATCATGTCAACTGTATCTGAGTAACATTTTGTGTTGATATGACAAAGCCATCAAAAGTTTTAACATTACAAAAATAATTTCTCATAGTGTCCAAAAACGTGTCCAAGTCTCTCCAAACAGATAAAACATAATAATTGTACATAAGAACTAATTACACATGCAAACACAACAATGACTAAAGGTTTGCATAGCATGCAGACATGATTTTAGTTTCATTCTGTGGCATTTGAGTCATCATTGAGTCTGTGTCGTGTATTTGGTGCCATCTCCTGGTGGCCATATGTAACATTGTGCTTCATGTGGATTATCTAATGATCTGTACATCTGATTATCTAATCACCTCCTCTAAATAATGATATGTGATATTTTATGTTCTGTTTATGTATTCTGTGAAGTTATAAGCAAAAATGCAGCATATAAGCAACACCGACATAATTGTATCTCTGGGTAAATCTGATATGCTGGTTGTATTCTACCCTTTGAGAGATTTCTAACAACATATGACACATGACTATTTTATGAGATTGATATTTTTACTGATTGCAATTATATATAATGATGTATGCACATTTTTTAATAAATTATCAAAACGGAATGCTTCTGATTTGTCTTCATATTTCAAAGCACTTGTTCAGTTTTGGTCATAATGCTAACATGCATTTGGAAAGTAAGGCTTACATGCTTTCAAAAGATACCTATTTTGTGTTGGTCAAGACTGTAGTTATTAATATTTTGGCGATTACGACAAGCCCATCCAAGCTTAAAGGGTGAATTACATCTGTAGTTAATCTGTTACCTTTACCCCTAACCCTACCTCAACCCTTACCTTATTATGCAAAGCCTCAGTTATTGCGGGACAGGCTCCGTCGCAGCTAATCGGACTCCTGTCTGCGTTCAAGCTCGTTAGAGTGATTAAGTGCCCTCGTCCGCTGTCACGTTCCATCGAGTCGCCTGCCAAACTTCAGGCAGAGAGAAAGGAGCAGAGCAAAGATATGAAAAGAAAGTCAGCCTCTCGTCGGCCCCCAGCGCAAATGCAAATTGAGCAAATGATCTCAAGTCAAAAACCAGTATTTCAGCCCTGTTTGAAGAGAGGAATGAGAGTCTCTGTTGGGTGGCATAGTCTGGACGTGAGCGAGTTTTTATGAGCCTAACTGAGGACGACGCACTGATAAAAGGAAAGACTGGCATTCAGATTTTCACCGCAGTGAGTGCCTTGGGAGAAGCTGAAAACATGGATAGTTTTAAGTTTTGGCATAATAATTTAAAGTTTTTAGAAATGTTGACTGAGGGGATTGATGAAAGATTGTTGCATCAACAGGATTGGGATTTGATTCCGTAAACTTTATGGAAAGACTGTCAAATGTCACAAGACAAAGCCTTGCTCTGTCTCTGTGGTCTCTGTCTCTCACTCCTAGCTTTTGTGGTGTAGTTAGAAAAAAGTTTAGTAAAATCTTGGCATCTTCTGTTTTCTGGTGAGTGTTGAGAAGAACCAATCAGTAGGCACACAGTCGTCCGGTGTCTCCACTGCAGCTTTTGTTTTAACACTCATTAAGACAGAGCGCTCATCCCAATGCTAATGAGAGACACACATCCTCTTTATCACCAGGGTCAGTTTGTCGTTCCCAGAGAGAGAGAATGATCAAGAGAATAAAGAAATTAAGCAGTACGGAGACAAACAGAGTCATGTTGAGAACAGGAAAATGGCAATTGGGACAAGCAGGAAATGAAAGCGAAAAAAGGAATAGCCAAAAAGACTAATGAAAGTGGCCTGAAGCACAGGGCAGAGAGTTGCACACACAGACAAATGAGTGCACATTCTCACAGCAGTAATGAGAGCATAGAGAACTTTCTACCACACACACACACACACACACACACTCCTACACTTTACCACTACATTCAACGGTCATCCCGAACCTCTTATTTCCTCTATGCAGGACACAGTGGACTGCCTTCGCTCCTCTCTGCCTGTCAAGAGTATTCACAAGATCATAGACCTTTACTAACCATTACTTTTCATAAAAAACATTTACTAGACTAGGCTATTCAACTTCATCGACAAGTGCTAAACTGCTCTCAAAATTGGTCAGTTACAGAGAGAGTAAATCGGACTGATACTAAAAAGTTTATTGAACAAAACCGTGAAGTTTATTGTTGATGCAGTGATTCAAACTTTTGACCTTCTCAAAAATGGATTTCAGGACCAAATTAATGATTAGAACTTTTCTGTTTCTCCGAGCTCATGCTTGTCAGTCATCCATTATTTTAGATCTTTAATCTTCCCCTTCTGTCAAAATGCAGCATAATGATGATTTGTTTTTGCTGAACCTCTAAAAGCATCTGAAGAATCTGCGATCCTGCACGAGACACTGTAAAAGCATCAAGACGTGGTGCGGCGTCCGTTTAGCGCAAGTTTAACCCTTTAAGCTCGGATGGCTAGAAAAGAAAATATGGTCAAAATATTAATAAACACACAATAGGTATTCTAGGTAAGCCTAGAAGCTCTACTTTCCAATGCATGTTGGCATTATGACCAAAAGTGAACAAGTGCCTTGAAATTTGCAGACAAATCAGAAGTATTACGTTTTGATGATTATTTTTTAAATTTTTTTAATTGCATTGTACATATTATAGCAATCAGTAAAAACATCAGTCTCATAAAATAGTCATGTGTCACATGTTGTTGGAAATCTCTCAAAGAGTAAAATACAACCAGCATATTAGTTTTTCCCAGAGATAAAATGATGTCGGTGTTGCTTATATGCTGCTTTTTTGCTTATAACTTCACAGAAAAAAATAAGTCCACACACAAGATAATCAGATGTATCAGATCATTAGATAATCCACATGAAGCACAATGTTACATATGGCCACCAGGAGATGGCGCCAAATACATGACACAGACTCAATGATGACTCAAATGACACAGAATGAAACTCATTCTGTGAAATATCATGACTAAAATCATGTCTGCATGCTATGCAAACCTTTAGTCATTGTTGTGTTTGCATGTGTAATTAGTTCTTATGTACAATTATTATCTTTTATTTGTTTGGAGAGGCTTTTGGACACATGCTATAACTTTTGATTGCTTTGTTGTATCAAAACAAAATTGTTCTCAGATAGAGTTGGCATTATTGGGAACAAAACAAAAGCAGTTTTTCGGAGCCACCTTATTTACACCCAGAGATATATAATGTCAAATCAGAAAATAAGAAATGTAATTATTTACTTTTTTTTTTTTTTCAGCAGTTTCTGAGGCTGTGAGTCTCAGAATGTATCATGATCTATATCATTAAAAAAAATGTGTGATACTGGATTTGGCCCACTGGCCGCCAGTTGAATAGGCCTGTACTAGACATTGCTTCCAGAAAAGGACTTTGATTTTCTGATTAGGTCAGTACACATGATAACATTCACACAAGATTGTTAATCTTTATCATTTTTGATATATTCATAATCAAATATTAACTTCATTGTCTACACACTAAATTTATTGACCTTGTAAAAGTTCTTTTAATCTTGACATGGTGTCTAAAAACATGGCGGTCCTGCCCAAGACGCTTAAGGCAAGATGTGGCACAACATTTAAAGACAACTGTCCAGCGCAGGTATAACCCAAAGTTATACTAAAGAACCAACACAAACCCGGCATGAAACCCAATGGTTTGTCGGGTCAGGTAGCAGACCTCTACTGTTAGAAACATCAGATAAAGCCTAAACAAACTTTTATTTTTGCAATGAGTCTTGATTGTAGGCTTCTTTAGTTGCAATGTTATTGTATTGCTGTATAGGTTTATCGCTGACTCTCTCCTCTCTATTTCTCTCTCTCGTTCTCCATCCTTTATTGTTTGTAGAGATTGTCCTTGTTTAAGGCACTCATAGATCACTCTGTTCCTCGCTCTTGCGCCGAAGTGAATAAGTGTGCTTTGCACCTTGGCGAGGCTCTGTTTGTAATGCAGGGGTGTTTTTTGCACTGTGCCAGTAATGTATGCTGTCAACAGAGAACGGCCCTGCCAGACCAAACCCGGCGCAGGAACAAGCAGTGATATGATGATAAAACTGCTCAGTCCGGTGCCAAACATGAAAAAGACAGCATCCGCTCAGGTCAAAGGTCATATAAATATGGACATTTTCTCAACTCATTGGTTTTCTGTATTTTTCTTTCCCTACTTTGTAAATGTACATCCATATGCCACTCACAAAGTTGTAAATAAATATACATATGTCTCCCAGTCTGGATGGAGGCCAGAGTAAGAAAGAACCCATCAGCAAGGTGATTCTCAAATATTATGTTGTACCCCAGATTAATTAGGAAAATTAGCATGTATAGAGGACAATACAATTTTCTTGAATTGTGACATTATTTTCAGGACATTTTAGCACATTTTAATCCACTATTCTCAATACAACATATCTGTTCATTTTACTTTTATTATTCCCAATGTTTTCATTTATGATTCTCATTAATGCAACATTAAGGAAAAAAGGTGAGAATTAAGGGATTATTGTTTTAATGAGGTTAATGTGACGGTTTAAAAAATCATAATAGCCTCGGACTTCAAGCCACAAGACCAAATCGATCTGCTTTCCCAACATCGGGCCAATAACTCGTTGCCCAAAAACCCACCCTCAATACGCCGCTGCGGTGCCAACGCAAGAGCTCAGTCTGAGGTATCATGTTATCTAGAACAGTAAGATAAGTTAGCATTGTAACTTACTGATTTTAAATGCTATGATGTCCCAAGGTTCTTTCAAACCTGTACTGTTGTGCACTGGTTGAACAACCTGGAAATTTCTGCGAAACTCCGCCTTTGACATTGAACCCTCCACAATCCCCGGTTGCCCTTGTTTGGCCCAAGGGTAAGTGGTGGGCCGTTGCCCCCGAGGAGGCACAATGAAGCCCTGGCACGCACTAGCACGCCCTCATTTGGCCCGATAGTGGAAACGCGGTTAATGAGGCACTTGTGCATCAATGTGGCCAATCCGTAAACATTAAAATATTCACTGTTTTAAAAGTATAGACAAGACGTAAACAGTATGAGTGTTAACATGATTTTACTGTGATAAAATCACTTACTAAACTTTGTGATAAAATCACTTACTGCCACAACGGCATAAACCCTAAAATGATTTAAACAACTTTACAGCTCTAATAATACCCAAGTTTTAACAGAAGAATTGCAGTAAGTGCTTCTATAAAATTATAATATTCACATTTTTGCCTTTTAAACCCTCCAAAATTTGGCCCCATTCACTTCCATTGTAAGTCCCTCACTAGAACCTCCATTTTTGCTTTTTTTTAAAGAAAAGGAGGGACGAGTCGAAATTCAGTTTTGTGGTAATCAACATTATGCCAAAAATGCTGTCGATTGAGTTTAACTTGAAATGAACCGGGAACATTACAATAATGGCCCTTAAAAATAGGCTTTATTTTCTAAATGCAAAATATAATTTCTTATTTGTTTCTTTTAATTTTGTAGTTAAATAGGACCAGATCAAGACTTTCTATTGTGTTGTCATGCTGTCGGCTGCATCGCTTTCCCCTCTCATTTGTCTGTTGACTTGAGTGTCTGCATTGCCCACCCTCAGAGCTGCGAACTTTTATAAACATTTTCATTAGAGTCTGCTCTTCTCTCTTTTCTCCTCCCTCTTACCCTCCCTTCCCCTCCTGCAGAAAACACGAAGGTGCCTCTACAAAGGTCACGGTCACGGCAGAATATCAATTTCAGCTCAACGCGGGCACCCACTGCCAAGGAGCCTCATTACGAGAGCGAACCCCATCCGTCTGCAGCCCACAGACCGACCCACCGCCCCGACAGAGAGAAGGAGAAAGAAAAAGCGAGAGAACGAGACAAGGAAAAAGAGCAAACGCCACAGCTTTGTTCATCCAACGGAGACACGGACGTGGAGGCCTTGCTCGCTCGCCTGCGTGCCCTCTGATGACATCACCACCGCATCTGCGAATCCTCCCCAGACCTCACGGTTTGACCTCTGTAGTCACTATGGTGACACACAGACAAAAAAATTAAACAAAGCTCGCAGTCACCTTTACTAATAAATGCCGTCAGGTTGTTGCTCGCACACACACATAGAAAGAGTCTTAACAATTAACCTTTCCCGTCCGTCTCCTCTGCCCTTTTACCCCCAACAACGTGTCAACCGAAGCATGATTCATTGTGCCGGTCTGGTCCAGGTTGAAAACTCGACGCTTCAGTCGTCACTGTCTTTTATTAAGCACCTAATTACTGGACAGTTACGAATGACCTTTAAGCCAAGCACTCGCCTCATTTTAATGTAATAAACAGAGCAATTATTACTCTTTAAAAGGCTTTAAGCGGTTCTCTAGGATGAAGCATATTCACATATGCAGACAAATCAGATTTACCTTCTGTAAAATATTTAGCATAATGACACTTTGCTCATCACATATCTATATGTTAAAATTAGTTTATTATAAATATTAATCACATTTCTACTCTTTCCAATGTATCTTCTTCACCCATGTGTATGTAATCGAATTAAAACCCAAAAGTTTTATTATGCATGAAAAACTTTATACTTCCTAAGATTATTAATGTACTATTATTATTTTTTTTCTATTTTTGAAATAAAAAGAATGTATAAGTTGTTTTTCTCACCTCACAGGAAATGTTGTTATGCAGGAGTGTCAGGAGAGAATAATGCACATTTGTTCTGGGATCTGCGTTTCCTTTTGTCCTTGTTTGTTAGACATTCAATTGTTTTTTTTGTATGTTTATTTTTCTGTCTTGTTGTGTGTGTGTGTGTGTCTTCGTATAATTGGCAGTTTTTCACATTCCTCCTCATGATGTTTTCTGTTCTGCTATTCCTGATGTAATTTTCCTCTTTACTGCTCTCAATCAGGCGTGACATCGGAATGAGATTACCTATGAAATCACATCTTTCTCTCTCTCTCTCTCTCTCTCTCTCTCTCTCTCTCTCACGTGCTTTCTCTCCCTGGACTTTTACTTCTTTCACATCACCTTTTTTTAATTTCTTGATATTCCTGTTACTGCCGTAGACATATTTAGGGTAAAATTATTTTGGTGAAATCTTTCAAATAAAAGTGGACAAGAAAAACAATGTAATTAGCTCTACATCCTTTGTTTGGCTGTTGCAAAATGCAAATGTCACGTTTATTCCATTTTCACTCACCAGGGTTCCCGCGGATCCTTAGAAAGTCTTAAAATGTCTTAAATTCAGTTTTCCAAAATGTTAGGTCTTAACGATCTCAAATGATACAACGAAAGTCTTAATTATCGGTTAAGACCGGTTATTGGTATTTTGGTTGCACCATAAACTGCATCTGGAATGGGATGTTGTAGCCTCTCTCTGGCCCTCCTCATCACAGGAAGGAAAGACTAGGAATGTTTAATACAGGCTACCGAATTTAAATACTATTGGCAGATTAATCGCCTTTCAACTCATTATCGTATCAGCCAAATACAATATTATATATCTATTTATACAATGGTGCATAAACCAATTTTAGTGTGATACATATGTGGAAAACACATATTTATCTATTTTTTTGGTATGGGGTACGGTATTAATTTTATTTGTTCAGGTCTTGGAAAAGGTCTTAAATTTGATTTTAAAAACATTGCAGCAACCCTGCTCATGGCCTCCCCCTTAATAGGGTGCATTTGTTCTCGCACATCCTCTTCGTTCATTCAGATATCTCATTTTATGCACAGTTACCTGAGAGTCGGGCTGAGGGCAGGGAGGGTGGCACCTGCTTGATGAGAGCCGCTGCTGCCCCTAATACTATTGTGAAATAAATAATAATTAATGATGTTTCCAAAGGCGTACATGCCAATTGCGTTAATCCAGTGGAAATGGAGGAGGTGGCTTTGACATATGGACTCTCCTAAACAGCAGTTGGGCTCAGGAGTCAAGTGATTTATTTAGATTTTGGGAGTGTAAGGTAAGTCAAATAAAGGTATAATTGCAAACCCATGTTTTGTAGAAGACTTGGTTCTGCCTACACTTAAATGTGTGTGGATAGTGTCATGCTATCATATGTTATCGTTACCTTATGCAGAGGTAATCTGTTAATCAGTTTAAACAAATGCTAATTCCCGAAGTCTAGTGAGCTGCTTGCTGTCTGCTGCCTTACTAGCCTGTTACCCTACAAGACAGCATAATCTTAAACGCTAAGACCCAAACATACTCTACGCAAGTACGTTAACACAGACGATCTTGCTACGCAAGCTCGATTTCACACGTCTTTGCGTTGTGAAACGTGTCAGCGCTCAATTCATAACCCAACATAAGTACACGCTGCATTCTCAGCGTTGCCACAGGGGGCTCTAGAGTGGATTTTCTTCTTTCAATCAACAACTGTCATGGCGGACTCGGGCAGCAATTTGAGTTGAATCTTTTCAATAAAATATATTACATTTTTTTGTCCCCAGTCTATTCAAATGAACTTGTCTCCTCAACAATCGACTCATCTACCAAATCTGGGCTGCATCTGAAAACGTAGGCAGCTGACTTGCTGCCTAACCAGTTAATGACTTAACTGACAGCTGTTTCGAATGAATAAAACTCTTATCCAAACAGGTTAAAAGCACCTTTTTTTCATCCTGCCTCCGTAGGCAGCATTTACCTGATTTCAGGAGCTGTAAAATACCGGTTTCGAACACAGCACCAGTTTCGTGGTCATGCCTAGGAAATCTATTGCCCTCTTTCGGCCTGAGGTTTGTAACCGTCAGAGCAACGCAAGAGTGCATGTAATGTATGTACAACAGGACCACGCGTTGGCCAAGCGCTCGCGTCTGCGCTTGCTTACTTGTGTGAAGGATGTTTTGGCCTTTATGTACAGTAGGCAGCATTCAAACTACTGCACAATAGCCTTGATATCACATGCCATCATTCAAGCAATAATACAACCATACTTGAACGTGAATTGCCAGATTTCCAACATCCAATGGATAATCGAAAAAGCCAAAGACATGGGGGGTGCCAAACCATCTAATGAAGAACCTGTACACCGATCAAGAAGCGCAAGTGCAAGGACATCTTGTGGACAACAAAGATACGAATCGTTAAGCAGTGTGTTCCCTGTAACAATGCATGCGAAAATTGGACAGTCAAGAAAAATGTACTCCTGAAGGCGGAGGTTTCTGCGCATTCTTTGGACTGCCAGGAGAACAAATCAAGAGCAGGAATATGTAGAAGAGGAAGACCAAGATCATGGTGGTTAGACTCTCAAAAATGACACGAACAAGAGTTTCCAAAACAGTTGGAGGATCTTTATCCGTCAGATCAACAAAAGTCGGACACGACTGAATGAACGAAACACAAATCACATATAGGCAGTGCACACAATGCAAATAGCGCTTTACACATTAATCGCATGGAAAACTGAACTAGGAATTCATTCCAGCACCATGTGACAACAGCATTTCTCTCAACCATATCCACCATCTTTGTAAATACATTTTTAAACGTTTTTGGATTTGCACCGATGATACTGTACCCGTAAAGGGTTCATTCTCTCTTAATTTACTCACCCTCATGCTTTTCTAAACCTGTTTCACTTTCTTCTGCACAGCAAAAATGAAGATATTTCAAAGAATGTATGAGGTGTTTTGTTTTTCTATCAATGCATGTCAATGGAGACCTCCTAAAAGCACCAAGGTAGCATCAAATTAATTAATGACTTGTTATTTTATCGTCTTATGAAGCGATACGATTGGCTTGCAGGAGAAAAGAAGACCAAAATTGAAGTCCATATTCACTATAGATCTTGACATCCAGCCCGACTAGAGCACAGTTCAGGCTTTAGGATGGTGATGCTTTGGCATTGCTTGGGTTGCCAAGTACTCGGTATCATTTTTTATCCGTAAGATGTTTCATTTTATAGTGTTGGCGACTGCGGTACATTTTAAAAATATGTGTGTGTGTGTGTGTGTGTATATATATATATATATATATATATATATATATATATATATATATTATTATTTTTTTTTTACTGTCGTGACTGCATTTTCAAAATAGTCGAATTGGCTGTGAAATCTGAAACTTGCAACACTGTCTGGTTTGTGGACAGTGCAAGGAATGATTCTTGTGAATAAGGTCTTAAATTTTGGTTGATTTTTCACCTAAAGCTATCGTATTTCTTCAGAAGACATTGATTAATCCACTCGAGTCGTATGGATTACTCCTATGCTGCCTTAATGTCCTTTTTGGGGCTTGAAAGCTTTGATCCCCATTGACTTATGAATGGAAAAATATCTTCATTTGTGTTCTGCATAAGAAAGTCAAAAAGGTTTGGGATGCATGAGGGGGTGAGTAAAGGATGAGAGTATTGTCCTGTTTGAGTGAACTATTCCTTTAAAACTCGGCCTAGGCAGGCAACTCGCAAGATTTAGGAACTGAGCTAAAGTGTGTTTTTGTATTGTAGTGAGCTACAGGTTGATCGGAAGAAATGTTGGAATAGAGGCACATATAAAGCTGCATCACCCCGCGGTCAGATTGGATGAATCTGAAAAGAGACTATGTAGGTATTCATTGAGGTCAACCACCCAGAAAATAATGTAATTGCCATTAATTCCCTCACCTTATCTTCATTCAGATATCCTGTGTGCAGACAGTGCACCTCCTACAGCCCTAAATGGACCCCAAACTATCCACCGTTACTGAAGGATAAAAGAGGCCATCACAACATCCAACAGCAAGGCGTCAATAATTAAAAAAAAGCCCATTGTCCTTTCTTATTTGTACCCATATGAAATTAAATCAGTTTGCATCCGTGTCCAAACCCACGCCTGTCACACGTCCACTATCCAGGAAGCAGTGATTCCACTTCACGCTTTTTATTTGTGTTTACTCGTCCGATGCATCAAACTCCCCGCAGGCAGAGTTTCTCGTCTCTGCCCTTAGTGGCATCACAGCTCACATCAGCACGGACAGCTCCAGCAAAAGCAATGCTAATGAAGTAAAGGCCTTTCTCGTTCCCTTCTGTACCCACATCAGAAAGGCACTCACCATCTCCCCTCTAAATGATCTTCTGCCGCGAGTATAACCCCGAGAGAGAACAGGCTGCGGATGTTCTCGACGTCTGTGCCCCATGTTCTTTTCAGTTAACTCCTTATTTTTTCATGAACTGCCTCTTTCTTTCGTGCTCTTTTGAAAAAAGACAAGAACACAAGAAATAAAACGGACCCCCTGTCTTTTCCCTCAAAAATCCATCCTGATAGATTAAACCGGGGAAGCAGAGCACATGCAATTCTGCTGTATGTATTTCTGCCAAAGCAGCAGCCAACACAAAGTGAAGAATTACAGCATCCGCAAGGCAAACAAGATTCATCCCTTGCTCCTGTCCTAATTCTTACAGTCAGCCAGCCTTCCACGGGACGACCTAGAGAGCTCAGGGGGATAAAGGGTCACAAAATGGCCAAGGGAATGCTTCTATTTCTGCGGTTCTCCTTAAGAAGTGTGCTGGGTGAAGAGGACGGTGTTGTGTCACGGGGTCATGCCAACTGAGCACGAAGGTCAAGTGGAAGTGGTTAAAGGTGCGTGTTAGCTGGCACGTGTAGGGGATTACCATGCTGCTTTTTTATCTGTAGTTTCTTTGTGTATGTGCATGCTTTGAACTACGTGTGTGTTTCCATTTTTATTCTGTTTGCTGCCTCGGCTCTTGGATGTGAATCTACTTGACAGACGGTCCTCAATAACAATGTGAAGGTCTGGCTGTTCTCTAACTGTAGCAACCAAGAGAACACAGACTGTCCAACTTAAGAAAGAGAAACAGACATCTGTTGGTTTTTGAACATGCATTGATGCATCTCAAGCTGCCATCGCAAAGCCTTTCCTCCAGGCAACAACAAAAACAAGATCAGGGGAGGAAAAAGAAAACATGCATTTTCTCTATTGAACAGTTGTGCAGTTGTGTGTATAATTTAAAGGAAAACAAAGCATATTGTGTGGCAGATTGCAGGCTGCTCGAGCTTAATTGGAGCTGGTGAGAGTGAGGCAGATGTGACTTAAGACTGTTAAACTCTGATTACCACATTGGATCTTCTGCTATAGAGATACTGAACAAATATATCAATCATGGTCAAAATATAATCAGTTTGAATGATGATTAAAGGAATATTCTGGGTTCAATAGAAGTATACCCATGTGATGTAAACAATGTGTGTTAACTTTATTTTAGTGTGATAAAATTGCTTACTAACCTTTTCTGTGAAGTTATGACAACGTAAAAGTACTAAAAACAACATTTTTAACAACTGTACAGCTCAACAAATTAAGTTTTATCTGAACAATTCATGTTAATGCTTTTATAGAATTGTAAGCTTCAAATATCTGCATTTAAACCCTCCAAAAAATTGCCACATTCATTTCCATTGTAACTGCCTTACTGTGACCTATTTTTCAATTTTTTATGTGTTTATTTAGAAAAAGAGAGATGAGTCGAATGTTTTGTAGACCTGTTTCATGGCACCTATAATATTGAGTGATGATTGACAGTTGTGGCCAAAAATGTTGGCATCCTTATTAAATATGAGCAAAGAAGGCTGTGAAAAGCCTTTATTGTTTATTCTTTTGAAGAGGACTCATGTCTATATTGTCTCCGTGCACGGTGAGGATCACATCTGGATAATTGTTGAAATTAGTTGCGTCTTGGGGTCAAAGTCAAAAAAAAAAATATCTGATGTCATCACCACAAGTTATTGGGAGGATTTAAAGAAGGAAAAAAGCCTCTTCTCTCATCCAACAACAAATTCAAGCATCTTCAGTTTGCCAGACACTACTGGAACTTCAAATGGGAAGTGGCTTTAAGAAAATAGCCAAAGCATTGAAAATCCCCATTTCCACCATCAGGGCAATAATTAAGATGTTCCAATCAACTGGAGATCTTAAGAACAGTCCTGGAAGAGGACGTGTGGCTATATTGTTCACTCAAAGAATCTTCAAGGATCACAGCTGGAGAACTGCAGAAACGAGTTGGGTCAGAAAGTCTCAAGCTAAAAATATCAGATATTTACATCACCACAAGTTATTTCGGAGGGTTTTAAGAAGAAAAAAACCTCTGCTCAATTCAAGCATCTTCAGTTTGCCAGACACTACTGGAACTTCAAATGGGATGGGGTCCTATGGTCAGATGAAATAGAAAAAGAGCTTTTTGGCAGCAAACACAAGAGATGGGTTTGGCACACACAGAGATGAAGTACCACCCAATGCCCACAGTTAAATATTGTGCTGGATCTTTAATGTAGTGGGGCTGTTTTTATGCCAGAGGTCCTGGACATCTTGTTCGGATACATGGCATCATGGACTCTATCATATACCAACAGATACAAATCTAAACCTGACTGCCTCTGTCAGAAAGTTTACAATGGGCCCTGGTTAAATCTTCCAGCAGGACAATGATCCAGAAACAACACAAACATTGATGACCTGAACCCCAAAGTACACCTTTGTGGTGAACTGAAGAGGAGAGTCCACAAACATGGACCTCGAATATGAAGGATCTAGAGAGATACTGTATGGAGGAATGGTCTCAGATCCCTTGCCTGGTGTTCTCTAAACTCATTATGCATTTTAGGAGAAGACAAGGAGCTGTTATCTGAGCAAAGGGAGGCTGCACAAAGTATTGAATAAAAGGGTGCCAATAATTGTGCCACATATATATGACAAATTGTTTAATCCAGAATATTCCTTTAACAGGATAATGAGATGGGAGGAATTGCTTGAGCTGGACATGAGCACCACAGCTCAGCGTATAGGGTACAACAGTGCTGATTTATGTAACTTATAAGAATTCCTGAAATTAACACATTTATATAGAGACAAAATACTTATTTGTAATTTTTTGTGTTTGTTCAATTTCAATAAATCAAAAGTTATTCAATAACTGCCCAATAAATGAAAGGATGGTATTTGGGGTAAAAAGCCCCCTTGTTGCATGGGCTAAAGGGGGCTTTAGCCCATGCAAGTGGGGTGAATAGAGTTGCTATAAAAAATAGTTTAAAGTGGGCTTACATTGACTGATTTAAGATTTATTTGTACATAGAATACTTAAAATTTTATAAAATGCCACGTGATGAAACGAACCCCCCTTTGATGGAGATATATTCACATCACTCCATCAAAATAGATTTTAATATAGCGACATACTTGGTGAGTAAATGATGAGAGAATTGCCACTCAACAGCTTTTCCACTATTTTCCCTCTTACATATCAAATGTATCATTGCAACTTTCTTGTTTTAATAAAGCAGCATTTCTCTTTCTGTCATCAAGTGACAGAAAATGTACAGAGAGGTAGTTTAGTAGCCTCCTCATCCCCTACACTAACAGACACTTCAGTCTTGGAAAACTGGAAATTACTCCTAACAAAACTAAGCACCTCTTTCTCTCGCTTCCCAGATTAAGAGCGACTGCCCTCCAAAGTTGAGTTCTACTGAAGACTCCTATTTCTCTCACACACTCCCTCTCTTTCTTTTAATCGTGCAATGTCCACTGAATACATGTCCCTGGAAACAAAACTCACTTCCTAATAATACTCTGTCCTTCTTGGTTTGGAAGAGTTCTTTTATCGGGTATTGTAATAAGTCTGCAGGGACTTTTTCTCTTGAGTGAGCCAAAGCAGACTGAATTCTTGGCACTTTCTGCAATATCTCTATCTGCACACACTGCCAGACTTCCTGTGCTAAAATGGTGCTGTTCTGATCTTCTTCCTCTCACAGTCTCCTTTTGCATCTGTTGTCCTCTCTCACGAATCATTTTCCACCCCTAAAATTGATCAGCACTTAGACCTTCTCATCACTTACTGGGTTTTGTCTCACTTGTTGCCTAGCGGATCTTTTTTCACCTAAAATGGAAAGAACTCGCTCCCTCTCTCGTTCTTCGTCTCGCTCCTTCTCTTTTTTCTGACATTGTCGTCTTGCTGAACAAAAGACTGAATTCACACCATTTTGACGTCAAAGGGTTTTTCACCCTGAAATTGTACTTTTGGCAGTTCCTAACCTTTCCCAAGCTGTTTTACTGTAAGGAGGCAACAGAATCCAGCCAGAGTCACCTGCTTGAGCACAATTGCATTTGATTCAGGAAAATCAAGCACCTCTTCTCACAACTCTTCGTTCATGCTCTATTTCTATCTCAAGGACAGCCCCATTGAGAGAAGATGGCCTCAATCGCTGATAGAGGCCGTGGTGTTCTTTAAGGAAACTGCTTTTTTGGGTTCGTGCCCAAATGAAAGTTGAAGAGGAAACAACTCTAAGCTCCTTTTTCACCTGGATGCTCATTACTGGTTAATGCAAATGCACAGTTATTCAGTGAAATTCCCCAGCCCGGCTACTAACAAAGATTCTCTAATTGTTGCTCTGCATAAAAACAAGGGTAAATTCCACTTTACAAAGTGTCCTCCAAGGAGAATGCTCATTCAGATTCTGCACATGCTTGGAGGTGAGGATGGGTGCAAATAAAGTGAAATTTTAGAAAGCATCGCCTGTGAACTGTGTGAAGACCTCCTCAGAAACAGCAGCTTATAAATAGGCTCGACTGTGACCACTGTATGAGTCAGTGGCTGTCAGAAGAGCTTAAGTTCGAGGGTGGATATCCTTTTCTAGGCTTTTCCAGACAGAAAGATAATCATTTTCTCCCAGGACAATAGCTGTTAAAGGGGTTCTGTCCAGCCACAGCAGGGAATCCAGGGTGTCTTTGGCTCGAAACCCCTGACTAAGTTCACATCACCTCAACAAGTCTTCGATGATGTGCGGGTAGGGCAATGCCCCAAGCACATGTGATGGAACCAAGCCAGCGTGCCACCACGTGCTGCCAGCCTGACAGACCGGGCGCATAACACCAACAACCCACTAACAGGGTCCTGGAATGAATTGACAGTTATGTGTATTACATGTCAAAGCATTAAACTCATAAACTGCATTTTCTTTTCATTAATGAAAGTGATTAAAAGGTAATGCATTCTTTGTTTTCACTTTTTTGCTGAATAATTTAGTTCCACTCGTAATTAAAAAAAACAATAAACTGAATTAACTTTTTGTCAATAGTCCTGTATCCTGTTTGCAATACATAAAAAGTGCTACACAATTTATAACGGATGTCGCTTTTCCAAATTTTTTGTTGTATGCTTCCTCATATTTGTAAGTCACTTTGGATAAAAGCGTCTGGTAAATGCAATATGTTCCTCACAGCCCACTCTCAAATACTATTGGCCAATGCAATGTCTTTAAATGCAGGATAATGCAATTCAAATGGAATTTGCATGTCTACAAATTTACAAAGATACCATAACACTTTTCGCCGCAAATGACTGGCAGTGCAGAAAATCCACTTTCCATTGCCGTGAATGGGTGGAGTGATTCAATTAATAGCGGGAGGAAGAAATGTAGAAGGAAGTGTGTCGCACCTGGAAGGGCGCGTCAATGGTTGGTTTGGATGCAAGGTTTGCCAGTAGTGAGAGGTCGGATTATCGTGGAAAGACGGCCGTTTGTCAATCTGATGCTTCCTGTGTTGGGGTTCGACTTAAGCGTTGCACTCCAGATCGACTGTTTTTGTAGGAGAGCTGTCCTGAAGACAAGTCAAGGCTGCTTAACCGCATATCTTGATGTCTGACGACGAGACTCTACACTCTCTCTAGCTGCCTTCGTGTCAGCAAACTTGGTCAGTACCTCTGCGCTGCCATTACACTCACACCCACTCACTTAACTTCAACTTTCGTGTTATTTTTCGTGGTTATTCCTGCTCTTTCAGATTGTTGTTTGATGGTGTTTTTTTTTTTATTATTTTTTCCAACGAAATTAACGAAATGATTATCCAATATTTTTTTTGTTTCTCTCTTCCTTTTTTATGAGCAATTTATGAATGAAAGTGGACGCGAATCTGCAACCTTGGATTAACGTGACACGTTTTCTACATGGATTATAAACCAGTTCTTTTTACTATTATTATGGACATTATATCTCCCCTGTGAACTGAAATATTCTGGGACTTTTATTGTGCAAAAGGTGGTCCTTCTTTTTTTGCTAACCTGGGTTAATCTAATTTTTGACGGGAATAATCCTGTCTGGCGCCCGAAGATTTCTTTAAAATAATTTATGTTAGGGCGACCACCACCTTTACATGACAAGAAAGCAGGTCTTATTATTATATTATAATTTTTCTCCCAATTTGGAATGCCCAATTCCCACTACTTAGTAGGTCCTCGGGGTTGCGTGGTTCCTCGCCTCAATCTGGGTGGCGGACGACAAGTCCCAGTTGCCTCCGCTTCTGAGAACATTAATCCACGCATCTTATCAGATGGCTCGTTGTGCAAGACACCGTGGAGACTCGCAGCATGTGGAGGCTCATGCTACTCTCCATGATCCACACACAACTTACAGAGAACAACTAATCATGACCACGAGGATCGTCCTTCATGAGCAGGTCCATTCGTGTGGGTTTAATCTGCCTCAATAAAAGCTCTTTATGATAATGATCAGGGCTGGACTGGTAATCTGGCATACTGAGCATTTTCCAGGTGGGCCGACGCACTGTGGGGCCAATCAGGGGCGGAATGGCCATCGGGAGAACAGAGCGGGCCAGTGGGTCGGCCGCGAAACGTGCCGAATGGGCCGCGATAAGCTAAAATGAGCCATCGCGTTATGCAGTACAAACCACAAAATTGGGCCAGTTGCCATGTAAAATCCTGTTGCCAATTTCTCTTCCCTGTCCAGCCCTGATAATGATGGTTTAAAAAATCACAGTCTGCGAGAGAATAACGCAAACACTGTGTCTGGAGCAGAGTGCAAGTACAAAGTGGCAGCAGTGACAGCGACTGGGCGGGCGGAACCACGAAGAGGGTCTTCCGGGATTTATTATCTTGTTTGTAAGTCGTTTTAATGATGGGGGAGGTCCCTGCCTTCACAACGAGTCACAACAAAGAGCCATTTATGCACACATCTGAACAGAGGCGCTTCCCTAATTACGGTTTAAGATCCATTAAAATTGTTTCCTCCATTCAAGACTTTTCATGGCAATTCCTCTTGACAACAGCCAACTCCTGAGATTACATTGTCTGAACTGTCTTTTTGTTCTTCATTTAGAGGCAGAGCTCACCTTATTGTGTTGTATTTTAATTGGAACTGTCCTGAGATCATGTTCAAGGCCTTAAAATGAATGTGGCAGATCATCTGCTAGGATAAATACTTCACATCAGCTCTAAAGTGATTAATCAATCAGTGTTGGCAAATGCCTTGTTTAATGCAAGAACTATAGAATTAGGGCCATGCTAATTGTCTCCTGCTGTTAAATACTACAGAGTGGGGAATTTGAATGATCTTGTAGCGGATCAAGGTCCAGAACAAGTTTTAGGATATTGTGTCTGAAGCAAAATATAAAGCAAGCCTTGAAATGTGTCTGTACACAATGTCACATATTATATATACTGTAAGTGTTTCGCTCTCATCTTGTGTCACACTATCTCGCTTTCCTCCCTCATTTCTTTCAGTTCTCCTCATCTCAACTCCTCTGACACAGCGGTATGATGCAATGTGAAGAAGAAAATGGTGTCGACCTGCTGACCTTGCGTTAAGTTCTCACCAAGCTGAGTGAGCGTGTAAAAAAAGTTGTATTACCTCACTGGTCTCGCTCTCAGCTCTCGTTGTTGGAAGGGTTGAGAAAGGTGCAGTGTAAATCTACTCATCGTGTTTCTGCTCGGCCTGTGAGTCCCAGCTGACCCATTAAAATGTAACCCCCAATGACTCCACTTCAACTAAATTCCTCCGCATACATCCTGCCATATTGCGTTTCATTTACGGCAAAAACAAAGCTTCTGTCCACACAACAACTCTTTGTGACTACAGTTGTCCAGCTCTAAAAAGCACAACAAAAAGATGTCCATTCAATTCGCGCACTATAGATTCAATTACCATGACATCATATGGCAGGCAACCATGCTTCCAGGTTCTTCAGCAGCCTTTAATATGGATATGAGCAGCACTGTCATTTTAATAAACGTTTAAGCTTTATATATTGTTTGTTAATGTCAATAAAAGGTACTATAAAGGATATGTTGCGGATGAAGCCTTCTCTGACATGCTGAAGACCTTTAGACAACTATATATAAATACTACTTATACATGCACAAATTTCTCAGTTGTTTCCAAGTCTTCAAGTAATTATTGTTGGATATGACGCATTGATACAGATTTGATGCTGCCGCGTTCTGATGAGGAGGGTCTGGGTATCTCAGCGAGTACTGACGCTGACTATCACACCTCGAGTCGTGAGTTTGAATCCAGGGTGTGGTGAGTGACTCCAGTCAGGTCTCCTTAGCAACCAAATTGGCCCGGTTGCTAGGGTGGGTAGAGACACATGGGGTAATCTCCACGTGGTCGCTATAATGTGGCTCTCGGTGGGGCGCATGGTGAGTTGTGTGTGGATGCCATGGAGAATGGCGTAAAGCCTCCAAACACTCGTGCTCATGTGACAAGATGCGTGGATTGAAGGTCTCAGACCCGGAGATTCACTACGCCACCACGAGGAGTTAGAGCACATTGGGCATTGCAAAAAAAGGGGAGAAAAAAATAAAATAGTACTGTCAATTAAAAAAAAAAAAAAGTATCATTATTGACCATTCTTTAATTTTGTTTGAAGCAGTGCTGGAACCGGAACGCTAAAATACAGTTTCTGCTTGTGACGAACCGAAATGAAAAACCTTTTGTCCCTGAATTTTATTCTCAAATATCCATTCACAAACGGCATTATACACTGCAACCAGGACTGGACTGGTAATCTGGCATACCGGGCATTTTCCCAGTGGGTCGACACACTTTGGGGCCGATCAGGGCGGACTGGCCATCGGGAGAACCGAGCGGGCTGGTGGGTTGGCCGCGATACGTGCCAAATGGGCCATGATAAGTAATAATGAGCTGCCGTGCTATGCAGAACGGACCACAAAATGGCGCTGCGATATGCAGCAAAGGACAGTGAATCCCCTACCCCCTGTTCAACTTATGGGCCAGTTCTTTCTGGGATGTCACAAGAAACCGTAAGTGCAGCGTTTGTTTGTAAACAGTAACTTTATCTATATTCCAAGACTTCTGAAGTGATGTTTTTGTGTGAGGAACAGAGGAAAATAAATTAAGTCAAGTTGTCCTTCTCTGGAAATCTTCTCCTTTTGTGGTGGCTCTTAAATTTACATATTTAGTGTGGTGCATTCAGATATGACGCATGCAACAAGCAATGGTATTTGGCATCAGTGACATCAAACCTGTTTATGAGGAACAAAAGAGCTTTGTTCCTCATAAAAAGCTATTCACATGAACAACGTTTACAGATCTTTTCGGATTGAAATTGTCATTGTCATATTCGGAATGAAATTGTCATATTTACAATAGCCTTGTTTCCACTATCAGGCCAAATGAAGGCGTGCCAGGGACAGTTGAGTTCCCACTGTCACTTCCGAGGCTTCATCGGGCATCCCCGGGGCTTTCTTTGGCCCGCCGATTACCCTTGGGCCAGACAAGGCCAACTGGGGATTGAGGCCCACCATTGGCCCCAAGAAAGCCCCGGGGATGGCCCAAGGGTAATCGGTGGGCCAAAGACCATTGGCCCTCAATATCAAAGCCGGAGTTTCACCGAACTTGCCAGGTTGTGTATCCAGTGCACAACGGTACAGGTTCGGGAAAATACATTATAAAAATGTGGGCACAGTACAATTCCGTTAAAATGCTCAAAGCGGTGGCCAAATAAATTACTTTCCATGGTTCGGTGAACTTTCATAGACTGTGCTGAGACATCATGGCACTTACAGTCAGTGAGTTACAATGCTGACTTATTTTGCTAGCTAGCTAATGTTTACATACGACATAAACTCAATATTCTAGATAACATGATACCCCAGCTTGAGCTTCCCTTTTGCATGTGAAATGGCCGGGGTGTGTGTCGTTTGGCACCAGTCTAGGTCTGAGGCTATTAGGCCTGGCTGGCCAGTTGATAGCTCTGGCTCGCACTGGCCCGATAGTGGAAAAGCGACTACTGAGCTGCAGGAATGTGTGGAATAGCTGCAGGAAAATTCTTAATAATTTCCCCAAAAAATGACATGGGTAAATAAAGACACCATTTTTATTTTAGGCTGAACTATTTTGTTAACAGACGTATTATAAGTCTCTATCTCTAAATAGGAGTTGTTTAGCCTCAGAGATTGTTTTCTAACAGCGTTCTATAACGTGGCATCAAGATGCTCTTGTTTACACCGTACACAATCCTGAAGAGTTTCATGTACTCGCTCTGTATTATTTTTATTAAACGACTGAAAACCCCAGCAAACTGACATATGAAACACGGTGAGGAGGAACTTCTCATTAGCTGAGAATGGAGAAGAAAAGTGTGCACTTTAAGAGAAGTAGAGCAAGAGATGATAAAGTAATAAAGCCTGAGTGGCAACAGTCTCTCTGACAAACTGCCACCTACTACACTTGCCCTCAAAGTTTATTGATACTCTTTTAATATTTAACGAACATAATTTGCAGACTGCTCTGGGATTAGTGGAAGCGTATGAGAGAGAAGCAGCACACCAATCAAAATCGAAGTAGCTGAATAAAATCAAAACACACATTCTAGATGTGTCAACGAGCAATTTATTTACGGTATGGTGAGAGAGTTGCTGTGGAAGGAGCTTAATGAGGGTGAATTGAGATGGAGAGAAAGGAGAGCAGGCCACAGGGCTAGGAACAGGTTTAGAAAAACAAGTCGAAGTTTTTTTTTTAGCTCCCATGTAAAACAAGAGACGAATAAACAAATCTGCCTTATTAATATTTATAAGCATGCTTGTTTATGGCTGTAATGGGAGAATATTTTCAGCTGCCGTTGTCAAATGCGCTAACAGCAATACAGTATATCTGAAGTGTTTTAAATATTACCTGGTGCAACAAAGTTATTATGAGGAGTACTTTGGTGGAGCATTGTCAGTTTTTTTTATTAAGCATTTAGCCTCCTTGTTAGCACACCCGCCTCCTATGCCAGAGATGCCGGTTCGAGTCCCGTTCGGACCTGAGCGCCGTGACCCAAATGGGGTTGAGTGTATCGGGAGCCAGCTGGTAGATAGCTGTGCCGGTGTATATACCTCACTCTCCTGACCTCAAGAGGTGCACTAGCGACTGATGCTAGAAGCTGTAGCCTTTAGCCTCCCCGTTATCGCACCCGCCTCCACGCCGGAGATGCTGCTTCGAGTCCCGTTCGGAGCGGGGCGACCAGGGCCAGTTTCATTAGCATGCACCAGTCTCCCACGCCGGTTTGAGTCCCGTTCGGAGTGGGGCAACCAGGGCCAGTTACATTAGCATGCACCCGCCTCCCGCGCTGGAGATCCTGGTTCGAGTCCTGTCAGACGGGGCGACCAGGGTTGGTTACAATGCTGCCGTGACCCGCCTAGGGGGTTTAGGTGGGGTGAGTGTGTCGGGAGCCAGCTGACCTCATGAGGTGCACTTGCGGCTGATGCTAGAGGATGTAGCATTTAGCATCCTTGTTAGCGCACCTGCCATCCACACCAGGGCTGGTTCCATTAGCATGTACTTTTCCAGTGGTGTGACTGTAGCTCAACTGTTTTCAAAATATTGAAGCATTTTCAGTTTTTTTTATTAAGCATCGGGAAGTCCAATTCATTTCAGCAAATCTGAAGTGTTTTAAATATTACCTGGTGCAACAACGTTATTATGAGAATTGTATTAGAAATCAAATCATACACATCACGTTGCATTGATGGTAGCCCTGAAAAATCACATCTCATTGTGGCTGTAATATTCACAGTTTCCTGACCAAAGGTTAAGTAATACTAGATTACAGCCTTGAGTTCTTATTATCATAAATGTTCTTTTTAACAGTTTTGTACAGATCTGACACACAGGCATGCACATATACACTCACGCTCCAGTAAAGAATAGCTGGTGAGGAATTAATGGTACAATGAGTTTCTATTTAAGCCTGGATCACAAAACGAAGGTATGTTAGAAAAGCAAGAGAAAGGAACGTGTATGCTCATTGTATTCCAAGAAATACAAAGTGGTTGCATTGACGGCAAATCAAAGTTTGCTTTGTAATTCACGCATTAATGGGTGGCTAATTGCTCTTCTCCCATTAGTCATGGACTATTCTTGTGCAATAAAGCCATGACTCAGTGTCTGCAAAAGCACTTGGGCACATCTTTAATGTGTTCCTGTGTCCTGTGAGGAAATACAACACAAAATCCTACTTCTGTGCTTGTAAAGGTTCTATTCGTAATCTTATAATGGTGTCCTGCTAATGACTCCTGATATCAAAAAATTATACGATATTATGCCGTAATAAACGGAGAATAAATGTGTACGTAGTTGCATATAGTGTTAGTAAACAGTTGACGCTAGAGGCTGTAGCCTTTAGCCTACTTGTTAACGTGCCCGCCTCCCATGCTGGAGATGCCAGTTCGGGTCCGCTCGGAGCGGGGCGACTAGGGCCGGTTACAATGGTGCTGTGACTCGGTGGGGAGTGAGGTTTAGGGGGGTGAGTGTAATAGGAGCCAGCTGGTAGATAGCTGTGCAATGTGTAAACCTCACTCTCCTGCCCTCAAGAGGTGCACCAGCGACTGACGCTAGAGTCTGTAGCCTTTAGCATGCACTCGCCTCCCATGCCGGTTCGAGTCCCATTCGGAGAGGGGCGACCAGGTCCGTTTACATTAGCATGCACCCGCTTCCCATGCTGGTTCGAGTTCAGAGCGGGGCGACCAGGGCCGGTTACATTAGCATGCACCCGCTTCCCAAGCCGGAGACGCTGATTCGAGTCCTGTTGAGAGCGGGGCGACCAGATGTGCACTAGCGACTGACACTAGAGGCTGTAGCCTCAAGCCTTCTCGTTAGCGCAACCACCTCCCATGCTGGAGATGCCGGTTCGAGTCCCGTTTGGAGTGGGGCAACCAGGGCCGGTTACATAGGTGCCGTGACCCAAATGGGAGGTTTAGGGGGGTGAGTGTAACAGGAGCCAGCTGGTAGATAGCTGTGCCAGTGTGTAAACCTCACTCTCCTGACCTCAAGAGGTGCACTAGCAACTGACGCTAGAGGCTGTAGACTTTAGCATGCACCCGCCTCCCATGCCGGTTTGAGTGCCGTTCGGAGCGGGGCGACCAGGGCTGGTTCCATTAGCATGTACTTTTCCAGTGGTGTGATTGTAGCTCAACTGTTTTATTAAGCATTGGGAAGTCCAATTCTTTTCAGCAAATCTGCTTGATTGATTCACTGAGTCACCACTTCATAGTTTTTACAGATGTCCCTGTGCTTTAACTGTTATTTTGAGTAGCAAAAATAAATATGTTAAATACTAGGGCTGGGATTCGATTCCAAAAAGAATCGATTCTTCAGTTATGAGGCCTTAGGGAATCGAATGTCGGGTTCAAATCTCAGAATTGACTCTGAATCGATTCTGCTCTGGAGCGTGACATGATCTTTTATGGCTATCCTTGACTTTATATTGCACTGTTTGTAAGATTTCACTTTGCCTTCGGTTTTTTCTTAAGAATCGAGAAGACGAGTCTGGAATAGACTCTTGAAATCGATGCCGAAAACCTGGAATTCCTACATAAAATATTTTTTATTTTAGTTAATAATAAACTGTGAAGGATGCTTTATAGAGCACTGAATACTGTAAGATTTCACTTTGCCCCCTTTTTCCCCCCTTAAGAATCTAGGAAATGAGTGGTTTCTTAAAATGTGAGAAACATGTAAGATGTTTCTGTAGCTCAACTGGTGGAGCATGGCACGAACAATGCCAAGATCATTGTCCGATTCCCAGGGAATGCTTCAGACGAGCTCATATTATACGAGTCTTCATTTGAGTGTGGGCTATATTCTTTGGGTGTGTCTACCCAATGCATAAACGTAAATATAAGACAATAAACATCAAGAACAAAATCCCAAACTAACATTAGATCTCGAGACAAGATGCTTTCATGCTTATGGCCGTAATAATTTCTTCCCAGGCTCTTTTTATTACTAACTAAAATGCTAATATGTTATTGTTATGATATGATTGTGGTTTTAATCAACGCTATTGTCCTGATCATAATATAATGTTGGACACTTTGTTGTGATAAACACAAGATCTGTTGCTTGAGAAAGAGGAAAAATCACACTGGCTTTGTTAAAATCGCTGCAGAGCCCAGCATTTGAAGTAAAAGAGACAAGAAGAGCCAGTTGCTTTTATTACCATAAGATTCCCATTACGGGAGAATCCTTTGTCTTCACGTAGTTAATAAAAAGGCACTAATTTTCTGCGATGATGATGATGATGACAGAGATGATGAATGCTGTCAGGGAATGTGGTGTAAGTGATTGGTGAGAGTATAAAAGGATGTCAAAACAAACAATATATTAAACACTAATAGGGGAAGAATTTAGCACAGACTAATGAACAATCCATTTAAACATCGGTACGGAAAAAAACAGAGCTGCTCCAGTTTGAGACAAAGTATCTTTGACGATCCCTTGACAATTTTATGTCATTTTGTATTACAAGTTTTGTTCTATTTCCAACAATGTTTCAGCTTTGGTTAATTGTCATTCTGTCACTCCCAAACTTTAGTTTGTCCTTGTTAATATGGAATTAAAACTTCAGTGTCTTTATGACTCCTGAACATCTTCATATTTATTTGCAATGCCAAATGCTATTTAACCCTCATATTGTGTTCCGGTCAAAAAAGTGTTCAGTGGCCCAGTCCTTTAGATGAGCACGTATGTGGATGTGTTTTTGCACACACAAAATCCTCTAACATGTACACACACATACATACACACACACTCACACAATGTGTGTTTGGCACCCTTAGGTGCATCTTCTTTCCATGTGCACTCTTTAAGGATATTTCAAGATCTACTCATCATATTATGTCGTGTTTGGACTCGTTTGAATCGGGATCGTCTGCTGTAAGTTGCAATATGTCATATTCTGTGTTATATGTATGTTTCAGGAAGTAATAATGAAAAATGTGACAGACACACCTGTTTATTATATGCATGTGTGTAAGTGGGACTTTATGCAGTAAAACTCACTGCAGTTTGACGTCTGAGTGAAGCAGTTGTGCTCATTACATTTAACTAATCGAGATCTTTCTAACAATATAACACATGGCTATCATCTTATTTGTCAGTAAATAAAAAAGCATTATTTATGAATTGGCCAGATGCATTGTAAAATCCAGATTATAATATTTAAAATGACACCTGTTATGTTCAGATCAAGCAAATGGTTATTAATTTATTACATTATTATTATTATTATTATTATTTTCTGCAGGGAGTCCGGTATAATGTATTTATAAAATATATATGTTCAAAAATGATGTCATTATTTTAAAAAAGCAAGTTGACAAACAGATCTAATGCAATATCTTGGGATAATATATGCAATATGAGATATTTATTAGCAATCTTAGTGGGTCAGTCATTTTTGACCGGGAAGACGACGAACGCAACACAAGAGTTTAATAGAGCGCCACAGTCGGGTTCCGGGTTGTTGTCTGTATTGTTGGCGGTCATGTTGATGACATTTTTGTTTGTCTGCCTCAAATACTATTCTTTCTCTCTGCAGTGTGTATATGGGCGCCCGTCCATGTGTGTGTGTGTGTGTGTGTGTGTGTGCATACGCACTCCCAGAAGGGAATGCTAGTTGTTTACGACTCTCTCGACCTGAATGAGCTTAGCTGACCACCTCTTATCTTCCCACTCACAGATCTTGTCGAGTGACATTACTCTACATATGGTCAGTCTGTCCTGAGGCCAGGCGCAGTTTGCGCGTGTGTGGAGGCAGACAAGCATATCTGGAGCTGTCATCTTACCGTGCGAGTCAAGCTGGAGACTCGTACACACACTCAAACGTGTATTTGCATATACACAGGAAAGCTCATATAATTTGATCTCCTCTGACAGGAATAGAAGCATCCCAGCTGGCCTTGAAAGTCGTCTTGAGGAAAGGTGCACTGATGCCAAACCGTCGACACACAAAACATTTCTCCATCTCACAAAGATACAGCAAACGCACAAACGCTGGCATCCTCAACGCCGGCGTATCTACACAAGGAAGCACATGCTTACCATTCAGATTGAAGTGAGGAAAGGAAATTGATGTTGTTTTCTAAAGTCAGTTCATAATGTAAAAACATGGCAAAGAACGGCAGGGAATATGTGAGCATGAATTATTATCCCACAATGAATTTATCATATCACTTTTATAAGGTGGCATAAATATTTAAACTTTATGCATGTAAGCTGAATGTCCTGGGCATTAGTTATGAATCATAATACATGCATTTTAAAATATCGTATGAAATTGCTCCAAATAATCTATTATCGTATGACAGACCTACATTATTCATGTCTGCTTAAAATGACTACATTAAATCTACACACGGCATCATCCAGTAAAATCAAGATCATGCCACTAAAATATTCACTCTTCATTCTCAAGGGTTTGAATTTTTAATGGCTAGTTAGTGACATCTTTATTAGGATATTATTCATCCTTCTGGAAACGTCCTCCAAACAAATAAGCCTTAAAGTCAACGTGCAATTTGAAATTCCTGACCTTGTTGTGAACAATTAATCAGTGCACATAATTCCAAATCATTTTTTGATCTTGGTAACCTTTAATAATTCTCTTCCTTTGAAATGATATTTTCAGTGATGTGACTGAGGCTGCGGGGGCTGTCGGATAATGTTATTAACTATTAATGCATTCGCAAATCTGCCTTCATTGCTGCGTGCCATTCTGGTGTATGTATATATACTGTATGTGTGCGTATCCTCCTGAGACCCCCCCATGACTGCTGTGTGCATTTTCCATTTCCCTTTTTGATTTGTAACTAATAGCACCTAATAAACATGCAATAAAAAAAAAATTGTGTATACCTTGAAATGTATCTCCTCGTATGTGGACAGCGGGACTACGTTGTGAAATTTTAAATAACACCAAGTTTATAGAAAGTCACATTTTTTTTCATCATAGTTTCTGATGTTTGCACGAGTGTTGATTATTCCTGTTTTTGAGACTTTACAGACATGACATCAGAAATTAGCATAATTAATTCAGACTTAAAGTAACGTACAGCATCATCCAATCACAGTCAACCATGTTCAAATAAAATGATACATTATGAATTGTGAATCTATGCACTGATGATCATTGTCCCATTTGTGTGTAACAGTATAAGATTGGGAAAGGAGGTGGCGGGAACCGACTGAACAGTCAAAGTAATATTTAATGTTAGCTTAAACAAAAAGACACAAACATAAACGCAATGCTTGTGTCGCGCTCTCTCCCAAACTGCCTCTCCTCGGCTGATTAGTCCAGTTGGGGGCCGGGCGTACGTAGTCACAGCTTGGCCCCGCCCTCCTCCTCGTCACACTCCTCCCTCCTTTGCATCAGGCCGGGAAGCCCCCGGCATGACGTACATCCTCCCCCTCCTTTCTGGCCCCACCTGATGGCAGGCTACCCCCCACATTCGCTGTGGCCTGGGAGGGAGATAAGGTGAGGGAAAAGAGGAAGAGGGAAAGAGCGAGGCAGAGCGACAGTGAGGGGGAGCGAGGAGAGAGAGGAAAAAGAAAAGTTGCTCGCCGGTTCCCAGACACGCCGTCACCTGATCCTCGACCACTCCTCCACGCTCTGGCAAACAACAGCCGCTAATCCCCAGGCGGACAGCAGCAAGTCCTCCGACCCCTGGCGGATGGAACACCCCTCCGTGTTCTGGTGGACAGTAGCGAGCCCCTCCTCCCCTCACGGCTGCTCCTTTGGGCGGACAGCAGTGGCAAGTACTCAAGTCTGTCATGGCAGCGCATCCCTTCTCCTTCCCGGGTTTCGGCACCAATGTAACAGTATAAGGATGGGCAAGGAGGAGGCGGGGGGACCATGGCTGAACAGTCAAAGTAATATTTAATCTAAACCTAAACAAAAAGACAAAGCAGCTGGGTGTGGCTCTCTCTCTCAGGAACTGCCGCACTCCCTTTATCCCTCTCCTCGGCTGATTAGCCCGAATGGGGGCCGGGCGTGCGTAGTCATGGCCCTGTCCCGCCCTCCTCCTCGTCACAGTCTGCCAAACACATTGAGTGATCCAAACATCATCTGCAGCCTGAAACTGAACTTTAGATCTGATTTTAGGAGTGAACGCACTTAACTGCATAGAGATATATAGGATGCTCCCTATTTAGGGTTAACCTAGAGTTAACTAGGGTGAGTTGAGACCCAATCTTCTCCTGGGGTTTAGATCAGAAAGTCTAGTTAACATCAGCTCATCTCTACACACACACACACACACACACACGCAGCTACTGTTGACCTGCTGTGAATGTCCAGACAAAGTGACACATTGGTGCCATCTGTATTTCTACTATCTGCTCATTCTTCTGGCCAGTGAGATACACACTGTACCCTAGAGCTGTCCACACCACCATCAACACAGCCTCCATATCTACAGCAAGAGGATGCATCCTGGGCACACAGCATTGATTTCAGTTAAGATAAAGCACGCATGCACATTCTCACATACAGACATACAGCTGTGTACATATTTCTGATACGACTTCTGTCATTGCACCTTATTTTATCTGGCAGTGTCGGTTCAGGTGGGTCTCTCTACTCTTTCCTATCAGCAGATTCAGTGATTTGTCTGAGATAGAGGCCCTCCAACAGCAAACACAAAACCACGATTCACTTGATCCCTGCGAGACCAGAGAATATCCATCATCAGTCCTCTGACTGAAAATGTATTGCTGTACATTTTTGGCCAAGAAACGGACAGGAAGTGTTGTCAAGTTGGGATAAGTTAAACTGATTCTTAGTCAACACACACACACACACACACTCAACAAAACACATTTGCTTAATTGGACATTTTACTGCTATCAGTGTATCGGTCTGCCTGTCTATCTTTCTATCTGTGTGTCTCTGTCTCATTGTCTGTCTGCCTGTCTATCTGTCTCGCTGTCAGTCTGTCTCATTGTCTGCCTGTCTATCTTTCTATCTGTGTGTCTCTGTCTCATTGTCTGTCTGCCTGTCTATCTGTCTTGCTGTCAGTCTGTCTCACTGTCTGCCTGTCTATCTGTATCTCTGTCTGTCTTAGTGTCTGTCTATCTGTCTGGCTTTGACTCTCTGCCTCGCGATCTGTCTGTCTGTCTGTCTGTCTGTCTGTCTGTCTGTCTGCCTGCCTGCCTGCCTGCCTGCATGTCTGTCTTTCTATCTGTCTGCCTGTCCGTCTCACTGTCTGTCTGTCTGCCTGTCCATCTGTCTCTCTGTATGTCTATCTGTTTGTCTTTGTCTGTCTGCCTGTCTATCTGTCTGGCTTTGACTCTCTGCCTCGCGATCTGTCTGTCTGTCTGTCTGTCTGTCTGTCTGTCTGTCTGTCTGTCTGTCTGTCTGTCTGTCTGCCTACCTGCCTGCCTGCCTGTGTATCTGTCTTTCTATCTGTCTGCCTGTCCGTCTCACTGTCTGCCTGTCCATCTGTCTCTCTGTATGTCTATCTGTTTGTCTTTGTCGGTCTGCCTCGCTATCTGTCTGCCTGCCTATCTGTCTCGCTGTCAGTCTGTCTCACTGTCTGCCTGTCTATCTGTATCTCTGTCTGTCTTAGTGTCTGTCTATCTGTCTGGCTTTGACTCTCTGCCTTGCGATCTGTCTGTCTGTCTGCCTGCCTGTCTGTCTATCTGTCTGCCTGTCCGTCTCACTGTCTGTCTGTCTGCCTGTCCATCTGTCTCTCTGTATGTCTATCTGTTTGTCTTTGTCTGTCTGCCTGCCTGTCTGCCTGTTTATCTGTCTGTCTGTCTGTCTTTGTCTGTCTGTCTCACTATATTTCTTTCTGCCTTTCATTTTCTGTCTGTCTCGCTATGTCTCTCCGTCGGTCTGTCTGTCTATCTTTCTCGATTTCTGTCTGTCTTTGTCTGCTTGTCTCGCTGTTTGTCTGTCTGCCTGTCTATTTGTCTGTCTGTCTCACTATATGTCTGTCTGCCTTTCATTTTCTGTCTGTATCGCTATCTGTCTGTCTGTTTGTCTGCCTGTCTATCTTTCTCGCTTTCTGTCTGTCTTTGTCTGCTTGACTCGCTGTCTGTCTATCTGTATGTCTATGTCTGTCTCGCTGTCGGTCTATTTGTCTTTCTGTCTGTCTCGTTGTCCATCCAACTGTCTGTCTGTCTTAGTTGTGGCAAGTTGTCATAAATGGACAATGTGTGTTTGTTTTTCTTGGCAAGAATGGTGAAAATGTTCACAACATTATTTGTAGTCAAGACTTTAAAGTAAGTTGCTATGAAGAAATTGACTTTCGATAAACCTACTCAAAGTGACAACTAGCCCCGGTCTCCCATTGACAGTATCGCAATAACACATTCATGAATTGCTTTTATAAAACAGCTGTCACAGCAACATCATCATAGACCACAATGTCCGATAAATTGTTAAATTTACTAATAATCATTATCAGAATAGAAACTTCCACAAAGTCATAATTTTCATTAGCATAGCTCAAGGCGGTGTACGGTTATCTAGCAATGTAACAACTCATCTGTTTTATACAGTATCTGTTTATAATCGGAGTTTGATTCACTGACCGGTGAAGTCAAACGGCATTTTACTGTTGTCTTCGGTCAAAGAGACTAAAGGAAAAAATAGTCTTTGTGTGGTGTGGTTGGGGGTTCATATTGTTGTCACACTCGCCATCTCTCTTTCTTGCCTCTCCTTTCTTCTGTCCTTTGTTCTCCACTGTGACTGTGCTTTCAGCTGCCAACCATTGTGTCTTTCTCTCGCTCTCTCTCTGTTACATGTCGTCAGTGTGTTTATCAGTATTTGTACAGACCTATGGCCTCTCGCTTCTCAAACGCAATAGCAACACGCACACACACACACACACATCACCACAGCGCTGCAGTCTTTGTCTACTGCTGTGGAACTACGATGGCACAGGAATACTAATCCCACACGCGTGTCATCGGGACAGACCAGAGGAGCAGTTAATGGGGTGGGCGGGGATGACGGGGAGGACACCGCCCAATCACAACAAGATGATGCATTTTCTCAGAGCCGATGGCTGTGTATCAGCGAGTCCTCCCGGCCACAGAGATAAAGATTATCTCTCTAGGCCGAGCAGAACACAGAGGTAAGTGTCTGCCGCAACAGCCTGAATCAGTGTGAAATACTCTTCACTAAAAAGCACCGTGTCCATTTACAGCACATGGAACTGTGTGTTATTCTCTCGTCATTGAACAACAGGTAATTCGTCATATCACATTATTATGATATCTGCCTTAAGACCTCTCTGACAATGTCGTTCAGTGCCATTTAAAGTCACCATGAACTGGCACGACGAGTGCCGTTTTCTTTCCTGTCTTGACGTATTTCCTACTGAAACAGGAAGTAGGAGTGAGACATATTGAAGTGCGTGTCCCTTTTTTCCTTAAATAGCCAATGGCCTTTAGGTTACATCACTGCCATAAACATGATTTGCTACTTGCTATATTGCGCAACAGTTTCAAACCAACCAGCTCTGGGGTGAATCACAACATTACAAACTTTGTCTTTCGGTCTGGTTTTCAAATACTTTGGAAGTGTGTGATTGTTGCACAGCTCTTTTACCGCAATCCTCTGATTGGTTGATCCTTTTCTTACACCCAACCCCATGGGGGCGGCTGTGGCACAGGTGGTAGAGCGGGTCGGCCACTAGTCGCAGGGATGGCGGTTTGATTCTTGGCCCACGAGACACTGAACCCCAAGTTGCTCCCTATAGCGCCTTGCATGGCAGCTCTGCCATAGTTGGTGTGTGAATGTGTGTGTGTGAATGAGACACAGTGTAAAGTGCTTTGATAACCTCTAAGGTTGATAAAAGGTGCTAAATAAGTACAGCCAATTTTACCATTTTTACCCCAACCCTTACACTAAACCCTAAATGGTAAATGGTGTGCACTTATATAGCGCTTTTTTTAACCTTAGAGGTTACAAAGCACTTTACACTGTGTCTCATGCACACACACACATACACCAATGGCGGCAGAGCTGCCATGCAAGGCGCTAGCCTGCCATTAGGAGCAACTTGGGGTTCAGTGTCTTGCCCAAGGACACTTCGGCATGTGGAGTCGTGTGGGCCGGGAATCGAACCGCCAACCCTGTGATTGGCAGCCGACCCACTCTACCACCTGAGACACAGCCGCCCCTAAAGGCCCCAATATGCTTCATGTGAAATCTAAAAACGAATGGGTATGATGTTATGACTGTTTTTGTGTTCGTTCCGGTGGTTCGTAACAGCTCACCGGGGCGAACTTTTAACACCACCTCTAACCGGCTGCTAAACACCTTCTTACGACCATTGGTCCACGTCATCGGTAGGTGTGACCTGAAGCTCCACCAACTACTATGTTGGGATTGTCAGTATTCGACATAAACACACCGGCGTGCAGAGTTATTAGCATGCAAATGTAACTACATCAGTGCGCTCGTTCGCACAGAGACATCATATTCCCAGAACATGTCATGAGATTTTTGGTTTAATTCGTTTACAAAAGGAGTCAAATCATTTTAAATACCCCTCAAGTGCCCATTCACTCCTGCCATCTGCAGCGAAAGCCATTCACACGTCCACCCAAAGTCAAATATGCCTCTATCATTATTATTTTGTCTGTATTATAAACATTAACACTCTTTTATACACCCATAAATCACATTAACGGGTGTAATTGGTGCATGTTACGGTATAGCATGATGGTGCATTAGCGTCATGAATTCACAATGTAAACAAAACAATTTAAACATAATATACAGCAAATATATATTACTTTAAATCATCATCGAGTGGTTAAAGCTTCTTTTGCTGACCCTGACTTCTATTACTGGCTAACACATATTTAAGGTTTTGCATGCAGCGTCCTCATATTTAAATGCACGCCTCCTACAGCGGCATAGCCGGTGTCTGAATGCTCACAAATAGTATACCGTTATCAGTGGTTTTTAACGTTTTCACTCCTGAATGAAGAACTTCTCCGGATTGATATCAGTGCCTTAAGCCTAACCCTACCCATAGCTCAACCTCGGTAACGGCAAATGTGAATATTGTGAGAATTTTCCAGAACAAAATGTAGTTGCACAATAAATGCATTGTATTGTATGTATTTTAATGTCAGCACGTGGTAGTTAAAGACACCTGATATAGGGGGACCTATAAATGTAACCGTTGATGCCTTAGAGTGCCACTTAGACTTGGTAAAGTCACTAATGTATGGACGCATTTGGTCTAAACTCGCTGTATCTCAGGCCTCTAAAAGAGGTTGGCAACTTTGCAGACATATTGTTTTGTGTGAGACCTGCTATATTAGTCTGTGTTCCATGCGGCAGCTGATTTTGCAGAGATTTGGAAGTGCGCTGGCCATCTGTTTACTGGTAATTAAGCATTTAACTTTTGGCAATGAAGGCAAGGAAAGCATCACTTTGTTGTCGTTTCTGGGGTTCAATGAGTAGATTTGTTTGGAGGTAATGATACCTCCCAATTCTGTGTACGCTGGTGAGTTTGTTCATTTGACTCGGCTGTGTTTCGTCTTTTATATACATTCCTCTATTATCGTTTGCCGGCCAAGTGGAACAATTCTCCATTGGGAGGGCTTCCAGAGAAGGTAGAATCCAACCCCTTAATCTGCCATATTATTGAATTAAAGGCTTACCAGCACAGTGTAACCATGTCAATTATTCTTGTCTTTTTTTTTCTTCAATGGTGTGTTCATTCCCAATTTCAATTAAGGTAGCTCGGTTGCTTAATTTGAAGAATGAAGAAGGCCGATAGAAGTGTGGAGGCGCTCAGGGGACAAAAGAAAGAACGTTAGAGGAAACGAAGAGGCAGTCGCATGTGTACGTGAATAGAGGAATTACACAGTTCGGCGTGTCTTTTCTTTTTCCAAGTCATTCCTCTGTCGGAGAGCAGAATGATTCAGATGCCGACGCGCTCTGAGGTTTCCTTCATTAAGTTGGAGGAGTCTTGAGTTTTAAGTCCATGAGTCTAGAGTCTTGACATCGGCCTTACTGGTGGTGGAGGCTGTTGACTCGCAAGCATTATCCTTTGTTATCTCTATTTCTAAGCTAAACAGCAGTGTCAGATTACTGTGTGAGTTTGACAGATTCTCTCACTCTTGCGCTCTCTCCCTCTTCCGACAATCTACCTTGTAGCAATGTCAGTGCTTTGATTATTTCCTTTTTGCCGTTCATAAACAGTTATGTTCGTTTTAAGAGGCTAAAACAACCATCACATCAAAGCTGTGTTTATTTAGATTGACATGCGTACAGCGCAACTCCATCTGACAGCTATTTACAGCTCTTACACATCACTGACAGGAAGTGATGTTTTCATCCATCAAAGTGCTCAAAAGAAAATCCATGTCAACAGCCAGAAGTTTGTGACAACGACATATTTGCACGTGACTTTCTGCAAACATTTCAGCTTGTATACATTATGCAGATCTCGTACGTCATAATACATAATATTCAACGTTCCTCATTAGCTTAGGAATAACAACTCACGGCTTCGGGCCTTGATAGATTTGCAGCACTCTGCATTTGCTATTCACACTATTTGTTAAGACCCTGTGCGGAAAATGTATGGCCATGAATATTTGCAGTCTCCTGGGGAACATTATCCAACATAATTTCCTTTTGTTTCCAGACTGTTCATACATCCATGTGTTGTTATTGCACTTTTACAGTTTCTTATGTTGTGAATTAGCATATTATGAACACACATTTTTGGCGCTATTAAGGGCATTCACCCAAAATTGGAACATTTATGACGGTGACGGGTGAGTAAAGAGTTTAAAAGTGCATTTAAATGTAGCTGGTATGTTGAATGTTGTTATATCATGGCATGACCGATATTCTCCTGGTATCAATTGTTTTGGATATCACTTGTCCTCATTGCCATTATGAATTTTACATTTTTTTGTGGGGGATTTTTCTCCCCAGTTTGGAACGCCCAATGCGCTCCAAGTCCTCGTGGTGGTGTAGTGACTCGCCTCAATCCGGGTGATTGAGGACGAATCTCAGTTGCCTCCGCGTCTGAGACCGTCAATCCGCGCATCTTATCACGTGGCTTGTCACGTGCGTTACCATGGAGACGTAGTGCGTGTGGAGGCTTCACGCTATTCTCCGCTGCATCCACCTACAACTCACCACACACCCCACCGAGTGCGAGAACCACATTATAGTGACCACGAGAAGGTTACCCCATGTGACTCTACCCTCCCTAGCACCCGGGCCAATTTGGTTGCTTAGGAGACCTGACTGGAGTCACTCAGCACGCCCTGGAGAGACTTGAGAGACTGATGAAAAAGCCACATTCACTTCAGACATTTCTGCTAATATAGTTTAATTAATGTAGTGAGCAACCGATGCTTACTGGTTTTTATGGTGGTTTCCTGGAATTATCAGGACAGTGGTTCTTAAAGGATTAGTTCAACCAAAAATGAAAATGATCCCATAATTTACTCACTCTCAAGCCATCCTAGGTGTATATGACTTAAAGATCGGAGTTAAATTAAAAAATATTCTGGTTCTTCCAAGCTTTATAATGGGAGTGAATGGTACCTTAGATTTTTTTTTTAAAAAGGTGCATCCATCCATCATATAAGTGATCCATACGGCTCCAGGTGGCCTTCTGAAACGATGCGTTTGTGTAAGACTAATATCCATAAGTATGACTTTATAATCTATAATCACTGGCTTCCGGTAACGGCCGTTCACAAGCGAGTCGAGTTCCGGCATGTGATGTAGGCGTAGCGTATGCTCCGATGAGAAGTGACAATCGCTGAAGCGCGAGTTGTTTACAGCAAAGGAAAACGGCGAAAAGAAGTGAGTTGTTTTAGCTATACTGTAGATTTGCATTAGTCTTAAAATGGTGCGTTCGTACGTCTATCCAGTCATTCCAATAGTCCATTCATGGCAGCAAACACTCACAGCCTCTGTTGGCATTACCTGCATGAGTACCACCACGTCTCCTGAACTCTCCGTTTCTCCCATACTCTCCGTCCACGTCTCCCATACTCTCTGTCTCTCCCATACTCTCCGTCTACATCTCCCGAACTCTCCATCCGCATCTCCCGTACTGTCCTGTACTGTCCATCCACGTGTCCCAAACTCTCCGTCTACCAGATTAGTTTGTTTGTGCCGCCGCTGCAGCTCCTCCATCTCCTGGAGTTCCTGGTCGGTGTAATCTGCTTCAAACAAACAGGGCTCAATCTCCTCTTCTCTTATATCGAAATCCTCCGACATTTTTCGTTATAAATCCTCGTTGTTGTCTTATAAATAGTGACCGGCATTTTGTTTTGCTCTATCCTCTACGCTTCTGCATTCGTCACTTCTCACCGGAGCTTACGCTACGCCTACGTTACACGCCGGAACTCGACTCACTTGTGAACACGCGGACGGCCGTTACTGGAAGCCAATGATTTATAGATTATAAAGTTATAAATATAGATATTTTTCTTACTAAAATGAATCGTTTCACTTCAGAAGGCCTTAATTAACCCCCTGGAACCGTATGGATTACTTCTATGATGGATGGATGCACTTTCTTGGGCTTCAAAATCTAAGGTACCATTCACTCCCATTATAAAGCTCGGAAGAGCAGGATATTTTTAATATAACTCCGATTGTGTTTGGCTGAAAGAAGAAAGTCATATACACCTAGGATGGCTTGAGAGTGAGGTAAACTAACCCTTTAACAGTTTTTCTTCCAGATCCAGATTTTACATTGGACACCATGTGGCGACCCAACACAGCACCAAAATTGTTCCAGTAATTATACACAAAAATGTATAACTATTTCCATGAACCACATAGGCCCAGTAATATGCCTTCATTTTTCAGTCTCTTACAGATTCTTAAGCAATGCTAGTTAGCGCTTGCAAGCAGAAAAGACACCTAGAAAGGTCAGAAGTCATCAATGTCATTTTTCTGCCCAAATTTAGTGCAAGCGTTATCTTCATGTTAACTGTCTTGATCAGTGGGTAAAGTTCTTCAGCTCAACAACTACTCTTCTATTTTTATGTTGTTATACATTTTCATAATATCTTGTACTAAATAACGGTACTATATTTTCTAGTATGGGATATTGTGCAATCAGCCGGTGGTTATCGCAAAGTATTACACATCTCTGTGGAATACTTGATTCTGATTGGTCATCTAGCGGTCTGATATTTCTCTATAACAACCACACATCCAGATCCAAAAACTTTACTCAAGTAAAAGTACAATTACTTTAAAAAAAATTACTCAAGTAGAAGTAAAAGTAAAAGTTACTTGAGTAAAAGTAAGAAAGTACCCAATAAAAAGAATACTCCAGTAGTGAGTAACTAGTTACTTTCACATATATACGTAATGGATGTTTGCTCTACTATATTCCAGTACATGATACATATTTAACATGCATTACAGAATGATCATTATTATTATTATTAATAATAAAACTATTTTATTTTTCCCTAATTTGGCATGCCCAATTCCCAATGTGGTGGCGTAGTGACTCGCCTCAATCCGGGTAGCGGAGGACGAATCTCAGTTGCTTCTGAGACCGTCAATTCGCGCAACTTATCACGTGACATGTTGAGCGCATTACCACGGAGACGTAGCGTGTGGAGGCTTCACGCTATTCTCCGCGGCATCCATGCACAACTCGCCACACACCCCACCGAGAGCGAGAACCACATTATAGTGACCACGATGAGGTTACCCCACGTTACTCCAGATGTGGTGGTCAGCGTCTTTACTTGCTGAGCTACCCAGACCCCATAAAACTATTATTAATATTATTGTTAATAATGGAAACCACCATGTTGTTCCAAACCCATATGACTTCTTTCTCCATGCATCAAATTAAAGGGATAGTTCAACCAAATATTTACATGCCCTCATTGTCTCACCCTCATGCCATCCAAGATGTGTGACTTACTTTCTTCTGCACAACACAAACAGAGATTTTTAGAAGAATATCTCAGTTTTGTTGGCCCATACAATGCAAGTGAATGATAACCAGAACTTTGAAGCTCCAAAAAGCACATAAAGGCAGCATAGAAGTAATTCATACAACTCATGATAGGTGTGGGTGAGAAGCAGATCCAAATATATAACTTTATAATATATAAAGTCCTTTTCTATATATAATTCTCCTCCCTACCTGTAGGTGGCAATATGCACAAAGAATTGAATCACCAGAAACACAAGAGGAAGAATGTGAAAGTGGAGATTTATTAGTAATAAAGGGTTTAAATATTGATGTTTCTCACACTTATCAGATCCCTTCTGAAGACATAGATTGAACCAGTGTTATTTGAATTACTTTTATGCTGCCTTTATGTGCTTTCTGAGCTTCAAAGGTTTGTTCACCATTCACTTGCATCATATGAACCTACAGAGCTGCGATATTCTTCTAAAAATCTGTTCGGCTGAAGAAAAAAACACATCTGGGTGGCATTATTTTGGGGCGAGTAAATGATTCAAGGATTTTCAATTTGGGTAAAATGATTCCTTTAAGGAGATGTTAGACCGAATGCTTTCCTTTAATCATCATTTACTTTCACTGCATGTTGTTTTACATTTTTTCAAGCTTTTTACGTCCAGTGTGAATCTAGTTCAGTGTAGCTCCAGCATTGTCCATGTCTAAATAATTTATATAGCTCTGTGTTTGGAAGCTTGTTGTCCATAAGACAAAGCCGCCCGCATCTGTCAAACGCAGTGCACACGCCAACCTTGCAGAAATGCTCACAATCGTGATAGGCTGGGCAAAACATTTGCACTTAACGCGGATGTTTACATGGATTTAGACAGTAGGCACTGATGTAATTAAGTAAACTTAGAAACTGAGGTCATAGGAGCCCATAATTACAGATTCAAGTTGGCACTGCAATTTTAATCTTGCAATATATCCTTGGCTTGGTGTAAAATGAAGGCATTGTGTTTTGCACGCTTGCTGCTGTAGTGTTGAACGCAACACGAGTGACGGGGTGCAGCTGTGAAGTTCTGCTGTCCACAGAGCGTAGGGCATCAATTTGGCCAGCGGCAGCCCTGGATACAAGCATGTGGGGCAGATAGTCTACTGCCCTTCTGAACTCCACAGCGCCCCTCAGTTATTCCAATGGAAATATGTGAAATGGTAAATAGTCCTTTTTTTAACCTTAGAGGTTACCAAAGCACTTTACACTGTGTCCCATTCACACACTCTCTCTCTCTCACACACACACACACCCCGATGAAGGCAGAGCTGCCATGCAAGGTGCTAGCCTGCCTTTGGGAGCAACTTTGTGTTCAGTGCCCAAGGACACTTCGGCATGTGGAGTCATGTGGGCCGGGATACGAACCACCAACCCTGCGATTGGTGGCCGACCCGCTCTACCACCTGAGCCACAGCAACGGCCGACTGACTGTACTGCTTATTACAGTACATACTCAGCAAAAACATAATTAATTGACATGAAATGATGTTATTATGTCAGAAGAGACAGCTCCAGAGTTGGCTCCAGAAGAGTCTCCAGAAACAACTGAATTCCACCTTTTTTGGTTTGTGTTTTTTTTTTTAGTTTTGTTGGTGTTTCTATTGTGAAAATGAACATCTGATTGCTCATCATCCCAGATATTACAGGTCTACTTGCCAAATAAATGTAGAAATGGGCATGAAATATCAGTTTGTGTTGAAATGATTTTATTAGCCTGGTTGTTGAGATCACAGAGTGATACGAGAAGATGGAAAGATGAAATGGATTTAACATAGCAACTGGGCCAAAAGAGGGGGTGGAGGGTGTTCCCTGTCGTTTTCTGCATATCGCGGCGCCGTTTTATGGCCCGTTCTGCATAACCCGGCGGCTCATTTTAGCTTATCGTGGCCCACTCGGACAGTTTCACAGATGACCCACCGCCCGCTTGGTTCTCCCGATGACCAATCCACCCCTGATCGGCCCCAAAGTGCATAGGCCCACCGGGAAAATGCCCGGTATGTCAGATTACCAGTCCCGGATGACCTGTGAAAAGGGGCTGGACTGGTAATCTGGCATACCGGGCATTTTCCTGGTGGGCCTATGCACTTTGGGGCCAATCAGGGGTGGATTGGTCATCGGGAGTGCCAAAATGGTGCTGCGATATGCAGAAAAGTACAGCGACCCCACCCGGATATATCAGACCACTGGATGGCTTGATTGTATTTAAGTATTCCAGGGAGCCATGTTATTAATATTGTTAATATTTTATGCCAAAATGGGACCAAATGTAATAGTTTAGGAATTGTCCACTGAATAACCAATTATTAATCGCCCCCTTTTCTTAAAATCAGGGGGGAACCTGTCCCCCTAACGTTCTGTGTCGTTTCCGGTCTCATTGAAGTTAGCCAGGTCCAAATATCTGATCTCAAACTTTGACGTACTGTTGGAAGCCAAATCATGGTGCAAGCAGAAAATGCCAATCCTCCCTCTTGGTTTTTCTAATCAAGCTCGATTAATTACCTTCAGCCTGGACCTCATATCCCCATATCAGCCCTCGTCCCAGGCAACAGCTGCTGCTGCCCCAGCAAGATTATAAAGGACAGCACACGCTGATTCAACTCTCTACTTTTATTCTTCCCTCCTTCCTCTTAAAAGACCTCAATTATTAGAAAGAAAGAAAGAAACCTCTGACAAAGCACTGCTGGTAAAGTCATGGTTTGGTGGGGGAGAGAGCATCAGAGAGCCGGTGATTTGAGTTGATTCATGGGTCTGGGTTCTTTTGCTGGCCTGTTCTTTCTGTGGCAGTGACTGATTGAGATTGTTTCCACTTTAGCCGGAGCGAGACCTTATTGGCACGATCAGGGGACGGAGAGTGGATGTGTGATGAGGGAGGAGAGAGAGATAAGTGCTGGAATATCGTGAGTACTAATGGGCGGAGTCATGCAAGGTGTTCCTTATATCCACATCCTTTCTCTATTGTTCCTTTTGTTCTCCATGTGTGTATATAAGTATATATATATATATATATATATATATATATATATATATATATATACAGTATATGTATACCTACACACACTCAGCAATATATTAGGGACACTATGGTCTTAATAAAGTTCCTGATGTGGTCTGCCGCTCACTGGATGTTTTTGGCACCATTCAAAGTCAATTCTAGCAAGGCTGGAAGACAAATTGGCCCGGGATTTTACATAGCAACTGGCCCACAAGAGGGGGTGGGGGGTGTTCGCTGTCATTTTCGGCATATCGCGGCGCCGTTTTGTGGCCCGTTCTGCATAACGCGGCGGCTCATTTTAGCTTATCATGGCCCACTCGGACCGTTTCACAGATGACCCACCGTCCCGCTCGGTTCTCCCAATGGCCGATCGGCCCCAAAGTGCATCGGCCCACCGGGAAAATGCCCGGTATGCCATATTACCAGTCCATTACCAGTGTACACACCAGTGTGTGTGTGTCTCTGTGTGTGTCAGTGTCTGTGTGTGTGTGTGTGTGTCTATGTGTGTATGTGTGTCTGTGCGTGTGTGAGAGTCTCTGATTGTGTGTGTGTGTGTGTGTGTGTGTCAGAGAGAGTGTCTGTGTGTGTCTGTGTGAGTGAGTGAGTGAGTGAGTGTGTGTGTGTGTGTGTACAGAATGTGTGTGTGTACAGTACATGTGTACAGTGTGTGTCTGTGTGAGTGAGTGAGTGTGTGTGTGTGTGTGTGTGTGTGTACAGAATGTGTGTGTGTACAGTACATGTGTACAGTGTGTGTCTGTGTGAGTGAGTGAGTGAGTGTGTGTGTGTGTGTGTGTGTGTACAGAATGTGTGTGTGTACAGTACATGTGTACAGTGTGTGTGTGTGTGTGTGTGTGTGTGAGAGTGTCTGTGTGAGCGTGTATTTATCACTTTGTGGGGACCAAATGTCCCCATAAGGATAGTAAAACCCAACATTTTTGACCTTGTGGGGACATTTTGTCGGTCCCCATGAGGAAAACAGCTTATAAATCATACTAAATTATGTTTTTTGAAAATGTAAAAATGCAGAAAGTTTTCTGTGAGGGTTAGGTTTAGGGGTAGGGTTAGGTTTAGGGGATAGAATATAAAGTTTGTACAGTATAAAAACCATTATGTCTATGGAAAGTCCCCATAAAACATGGAAACACTACAGTGTGTGTGTGAGTGTGTGTGTGTCTGTGTTTGTGAGTGTGTGTGTCTATGTGTGAGTCTTTGTGTGTGTGTGTGTATGTGTGAGTCTTCCACAGTATAAAGATTAAAAAATGTTGTAATGGTCATTAAACTCTTAAACTCTCATATCATCAATATTAATCTGCCGGTAGACTGTGACTGTTTCCGCTTTGTTACAGCAATCATGAAGCTGCGTTCATGAGTCACGTCAGGCCATTATGCGCCACTTTAAACTTTGCTATGATTTCTGAATTCTTGAAAATGTGTTTTGCTTTTGGTCTTATTACCTAAGACTCTAAATCAATAGGTACATGATGCCCTTGCTTTCTTTTCTCTCTTATTCATCTCCCTACCCATTTCCTCCCTCTCCATTCATATCTGTGTCACTCATTCTGTCCCCTGTGATTGATCTCTGACCTGTCCTTCACAGGAATTCAATCACTGCTTCAATAGGTGATGATTCTTCTACCAGACTCGATTTATAGAGGCTTCTGACGCCACATCCCCTACACAAATAAACGTGATGAAAAACTCATTTCTCAGGCAAGCACACACGCACCCTGACCCTCAGCACCACTAACCTGTCATTCGCTTGCTCCTCTGAGCTGTCCTAGAGCCCACAGATGTAAGAGGACACGGCACTCGATCATATACGGCAAAAAGAGTCTTGAGTTGTAATAATGGAATTACTATAGAACATACAGATATATGCGCACACTTGTAGCGTACAGGAAACATATTTAAGATATTGAAGGGCTGCTTGGGAATAGAATAGAATGGAGGACGAAACCGTCAATCACGCATCTAATCACGTGGCTTGTTGAGCGCGTTACCGCGGAGACCTGCGTGTGTGGAGGCTTCACGTCATCCACCACGGCATCCATGCACGACTCACCACGCGCTCTACCGAGAGCGAGGACCACATTATAGCGACCACGAGGAGTTTACATCATGTGACTCCACACCCCCTAGCAACCGGGCCAATTTGGTTGCTAAGGAGACCTGACTGGACCTGAGTCACTCAGCACGCCCTGGATTCAAACTCGCGAATTGAGGGGTGATGGTCAATGGGGGTCAATCTGTCGAAGTTAAAATACTCACTGTTTTAATAGTATTGACACAAGATATAAACAATATGTGTGTTAACGGGATTTTAGTGCCATAAAATCACTTACGAACCACATCTGTGTGAAGTTATATCCAACTTTATCTCAAACCCTAAAACGATCATAAAAATGACTATTTAAACCACTTTAAAGCTCAAATAATTAGAGTTTTAACAGAATTACAGTAAGTGCTTTTATAACATTTTAAGCTTCATATTTCTGCCTTTAAAGCCTCTAAAAATTGGCCCCATTCACTTCCACTGTAAGTGTGTCACTGGAACCTCCATTTAGTTTTTTAGTATTTTAAAGAAACGGAGGGACGACATTATGCCATATGAACAGGTAATCGACATTATGCCACAAATGCTGCCGAATGTGCTGAACTGGAATATTCCTTTAAATATAGTTGTAAGGGGATTCAGATGGGCCCAAACATAAACACACACATGACGGACATTCATAATTCTCTCTCTCGAACCGTCGTCACCGGCCGCCTTTATCCCTCACGCGCCCCATAGGCCGATTGGGTACGGGCGTGCGACATTCCATAACGGCCCCGCCCCCCTCCGCTCCACAATAGTCGATGGTATAATGTATCCCATAATGGTTTCTTTTTTGGCTCAAATCATGCTTAATAATTGTTTTTAGGTTATTCGAACAAATGCCTTTTCAAATGAGCCGATTGGATCTTCCTTTTCCACGACTGCCGTATACGGTGGAGCGCAATAATCGAGTTCTGGAAGTTTTTTTCATAGGGAAATTTATTTATGTTAACTTATATACAGCGTCCGAAAAGGCATACCTTCCTACTATGCGTCATGCCAAAAATAGTATAACAATGGAGCAGTGCAGTATGTCCAATTCTTCAGTATTCATAAAACAGTAAGCAATAAATACCCTGATTAACCCAAGAATACTGTTACTGACAAGCAGGGACGGATTACTAACTGGGCCGATGTTGCCCTAGGCTTTAAGGCTGTGCAATCTAGTTTGGTGACCCCCCACCCCCCCTTTTGAAAACCCTTTTGGGCATGAACAACAACCCCAACCGCCCCCACACACACACTCAATAACTTTTGGGCATATACATATATACAGTAAATATCATGAACGTTGTTCCATGTGCTTAAATGGTGCTTGTTTAACAAAATCAGGGTAGGTTATTGTCGCACTTGTTGTTAATATGTGAATTATTCGAGTCAAAGGTCAATACCCATGTCCCCGTATGAAGTCTCTCTGAAATGTATTTATACTACATACCTAAACACATGCATACCTAAAAGAGCGTACTGTTTAATGGGCCGAGAAGTGCGTCCTTTATCAAATACAGTACATACTGATTTTCAACTACTTTTTTTGCCCCGAGCTGGTTGGTTTGGTTTCCCAGCCATGGTTCCCTATGGCTGGGAAAATGACAGGGATAAATACTTCAGTAATCAAAACAGCTGATAAAGTGGGCGGGCACCGATTTCTCTCATTCATGTGTCAACAAGTGGTCAAACTAATTGCCATACTGAAATATATGATAAAAATGAGTTTTAGAAATGTCAGAAATACTGTGTGAGAGTCTTCAGACTAAAGCGCTTCAATGAACATTCATAATGCACCAATGGGCCGTTGATTCACTGAGTGCCAGTCTTATTGCATTGCAGTGGCATCTGGAGGTGCTGCATGCCTCTATCTACACCTCACCGGCGTTCCATTCTGGCATGTTAAATTGGGTTGCCATGGTGATTAATGAGGTACCGCAGGGGCTGGTGTTTGCTGCTGTAGTAGTGCTGTCCACACAGGCGACTGCTGTTATTCTGCCGCCTCCTGAGGTGGCTAGCACAGCACCAGACACTCCCAGGACTTTCCCCTGCCCTCCCCGTCCCAACAGATGGTCTGCTGACCGTTCAGCCAGCCCGAGCGATGCCAAACAGGGAAAGACTGATGCACAGAAAGTGAAAACTCTTCAAGTAATCGGTACCCAGGAGGGCAGGTAATTCCTCAGCGGTGAGCGTGATTGGTTGAGTTTGCGTTTGGTATGATAAAGTCATCATGGCTTTCTGTCGGGGTCAGCACTCCTTGTAGAGCGATGACGCCCACAAAAAAGACGCATTAGAGCGGGGTTCAAAAGTCTGAGTCCACACTGAAAATGTGGGATTAAAAATCTACTTGAGACCTGGAAATAAGCAAAGTTGTGAGATTTTGAAAAATGTCAAATGAGTGAGAAATATTCACAATTGTATCCATCGAAGGACGCAAAATGCTCTCTAACATCGTCAAATCATGCTGGGTAACATGATCATCAGGTTTCATTCATGTCCGCTCCAGTGCATGCTGTCATTAACCTCTTGCGACCCCTCGTACACATGCATAGATGTTGCATTTAGGCTTTGCCATAATTTAATTTAACTGAAAAATGAATGACCTGATATCAGTTCAGGAAAGACTTTGCTGTAAGTAAAGGATTTTCTTTTGTTGTTTTTCTCCCAGTCTGGAACGCCCAATTCCCAATGCGCTCTTAGTCCTCGTGGTGGCGTAGTGACTCGCCTCAATCCGGGTGGTGGAGGAAGAATCTCAGTTGCCTCTGTGTCTGAAGCCGTCAATCCGCGTATCTTATCAAGTGGCTTGTTTGAGCGTGTTACCGCGGAGACCTAGCATGTGTGGAGGCTTCACGCCATCCACCGCGGCATCCACGCACAACTCACCACGAGCTCCACCGAGAGCGAGAACCACATTATAGCGACCACGAGGAGGTTACACCATGTGACTCTACACCCCCTAGCAACCGGGTCAATTTGGTTGCTTAGGAGACCTGACTGGAGTCACTCAGCACACCCTGGATTCGAACTCGTGACTTGAGGGGTGATAGTCATCGTCTTTACTCGCTGAGCTACACAGACCCATGTGTAAGTAAAGGATTAAAATATCGTCACATGGAGTCATGTGTCAAAACAACATGGCGGCGATCGCAGAGGAGTTTGTGTTTGATTGAAACATAGGTTTAGGTTTGTTGTGATTGTGTTGTGACACTCTTGGTTTAATAACTTTTGTTTTTGTGATATGCTGCATGTAGTGAGTCATTAGAAGTCTCTGTATACATAAGTCAGGTTCATTTGAAAGCTTAGAAACTATTCAGTGATAACCATCACTTCTGTATTTGTTACTTAAAATAACAAAATAATGCCCCAAAACATTCGCGTAAACATTAGCGCCCTCTAGAGGTAATGGGTAGAAATGTGTAGATGAAAATAAAGGTCCTAAATGGACAATATATCAATGAGATGTCTTAGATTTCCAGAACAAAATGTGCCATCCAGAAGGAAAAGCATGCACAACAAATCATCAGAAAATACTTTTTCGGCTATTGATGATAAAATCTATTGCACATTATCGCATAGGGGAGGACCTCCACTGTAGAACGACACCTACATTGAGCTTCTAGTCCACTCAGAGGCCGAGATATTCAATTAAATAAAAAGGGTGGTGCTTGAACTGAACATTAGACTGAATGTCTATGGATGAGCACATCTGTGAGGGCTAAAATGTATTAGAGCGCCACCTACATTTCACATCTGTATATTGTGATGGAATGTGATCGAGAAAAAATTTATTTCTAGTGCTTTCTGCCACCTTGTGAATAAAATGAGGTAATGTGATCAGAACCAGAATGACCTGTTAACAAATTTAGGACAACAACAAGGGGCGGCTGTGGCTCAGGTGATAGAGCGGGTCGGCTGCTAATCGCTGGGTTGGCGGTTCGATTCAAGGGCCCACATGCCGAAGTGTCCTTGGGCAAGACACTGAACCCCAAGTTGCTCCCAATGGCAGGCTAGTGCCTTGCATGGCAGCTCTGCTGCCATTGGTGTATGAGTGTGTGTGTGTGAATGAGCGAATAAGGCGCTTTGAATACCGCTAAAGGTTAAAAAGGTGCTATATATGTGCAGACCATTTACCATTTACCCCAAAAAAATATAATAATAATAATAATTAAAAAAAAATATATATATATATATATATATATATATATATATATATATATATATATATATATATATATATAAAATATTAAAAAATGTATTTCTTTTTTTTTTTTCGATACAAATTCTGTCCAAAAATTATTTGAGATTTTTATTTTGGGGGATTCTCTGAAAAATGCTATCTTTTTTCTGCATTTAGTGCACAGTATGTGTGAACTGTGAGCTTTTAAATTTGAATGTGAAAAATTGCGGGTGGCAGCCCAAAAATGCACCAGAGACGTAGTTAATGTTGCACCACAGAAAATGACATTTTATGAGTCCCAGAATAAAGGGAATCACTGTTCAATATTTCATTTTCATTAACATTTGAAGGAAAAATTAATTTAAGAGGAAAACCAGTATAAGAGTTTATGGGAAATGGTCCAGGATTAAGCTGCTGTTAATTATGTATGAACATGAATTGCACAATAATGGGTCTGACTGACGCACAGCATTGACTTGCTCCAATGTAACACATAATCAGTGAATTTGAAATATGTCTCTATTTTTCCATTTACATTTTTGAAATGTTTCCCCAGTGAACTGTTACGGCATGAATCATTAAATATTTTCTGCATTAATAATTCAGAGAAGTCAAGTCTTATCAGAAAGCAAAGTGGAGAAACAAAGTGTGTGAGAGAATCCTGTAAGGATGTGAATGGAGTTGCATTTGCACTGGAGATGCAGATGATGTTTAGATGGTCTTGCTCCATGCGGTGCTGAATCACAGTGATACAGAAATTGTGACCCTCAGCAGGGCGTGATGGCTCCCTCTCATTTTGTCTTTCATTTTCTCCGCATCCTTCTGTATAAAAGCTTCTAAAGACTGAACTTTGTGAACTTTTTACATTTTAGTATGTGTCCATTTATGTGCTACTTTTGATAAGTAGTTCTAAACTGTTTACAGTACGTGAGTGCACCAAACAGCTTACATGGGATGTTTTATTGCTGACATTGTAGTGCATTTTCTTTTGGATTGTGTTCTTACTTATAGCTTACTTATCATTTTAAATGTAAATTTTTTAACATAATTTTTTTTTACCATTTTTTAAATGTAAATTTTTTTTTAACAATTATTATGATGGGTGTGTGGGATATTTGTTCGTTGAGCAGAGGCGTATTTAGGCATGTTCGTCATGGGCAGTCTGCGGACAAGGGGGTTCGGGGGGCAGGCGGCACGAGGCAGCCACAGTCAATAACTATGGGGCTGTTCTCATTTAGATTCGCCCCCCCCCCCCTCCAGACAGACACCGGTCAACAACTTTGGGGACATTCTTATTTAGACCCCACCCCCGTCCTGACAGACCCCGGTCAACAACTTTGGGGACTTTCTTATTTAGACCACCCCTGTCCCGACAGACCTCAGTCAACAACTATGGGGCTGTTCTCATTTAGACACCCCCCTCCCCCCCTTCCAAACAGACCCCTGTCAACAACTTTGGGGACGTTCTTATTTAGACCCCCCCCTTCCAGACAGACCCCGGTCAACAACTTTGGGGACTTTCTTATTTAGACCACCCCTGTCCCGACAGACCTCAGTCAACAACTATGGGGCTGTTCTCATTTAGACCCCCCCTTCCAGACAGACCCCGGTCAACAACTATGGGGCTGTTCTCATTTAGACACCCCCTCCCCCCTTCCAGACAGACCCCGGTCAACAACTTTGGGGGACGTTCTTATTTAGAATCCCCCCCCCCCCCTTCCAGACAGACCCCGGTCAACAACTTTGGGGGACGTTCTTATTTAGACCCCCCCCCCCTTCCAGACAGACCCCGGTCAACAACTTTGGGGACATTCTTATTTAGACCCCTCCCCCCTTCCAGACAGACCCCGGTCAACAACTTTGGGGGACGTTCTTATTTAGACCCCTCCCCCCTTCCAGACAGACCCCGGTCAACAACTTTGGGGGACGTTCTTATTTAGACCCCTCCCCCCTTCCAGACAGACCCCGGTCAACAACTTTGGGGGACGTTCTTATTTAGACCCCACCTCATTTTGCACTGCATATTCTATTGTACTTTGTAAAAACAGCATATGTCATAATGTTAGCTTTCCTGGATCGGATGATGTCATTGGAAAGGATGTAGTACGTTGTCCAGCATCATGGAATGCTAAACCTATCATATTAGGATTCAGATCGCTGCAAGCAGAGGTGGAAGTCATCCAAATATGGGGAGAGAGGATCGTTCACTCTAATAACATATGGCCACCAGTAGATGGCACGAAGTAAATGACACCGACTCAATGATTACTCAAATGGCACAGAATGGAACTGAATGAGATCTCGTTACTCATGCCTGCATGCTCTGGAGAGAGAGTATATCTTTCGTCATTGTTGTATCATTAGTTCTTATGTACAATTACTTTGTTTTATTTGTATGGAGAGGGTTCTGGTCACTTGGAGATGTTTTGGACACCGGGATAAATACATTTTGTAATGCTATAACGTTTTCTTGCTTTGTCATATTCAGTTCCACTCAACCAAAAACACGTTTTTTTGCAACTGTTGTGGAAGCTATCACACTTATTAATGTTTAAACCCTCCTATGACCAGTTTTCCCTAAAATTACTTTGTCAAAATAGTAAAATGCACCACACAAATTTCTCAAATCAATGTGCATTTCTTACGGAAACTGTGTAAATGTGATATTAGAGGTGAACTGGGTTGAAATCCCCCTCATTATCATTAGTTCAAGCAACGGGCCATTTGCTAAAGTTTAGAGGGGCCGAAATCATCTGTCCTTGTGTCTGCCACTGATTGTTAATGTTTTGACGGAGTGATTAAAAGCTTTCCTGTGGTCCACTCGCTTGTTGACCGCTCTCTCTTTCACTCGCCCACTCGTTGCATCAGCCTTATTGCCTGAGGGTCACATAACAAGCACTGTGACCCAAGATAAACCCGACAGGGACTATTAATTGTTAAGGTCACCTTTGAGTCAAGAAAGAGGCATTTGGTGCCAAACCACTTTACCAGTGAGTCACTCTAAAGTGCTGATAGGGGCCAAACAGTAAACAAATTGTTGCAGGAATATTAACGTATATGGAGAAATGGGTGGATCAGGTGGTGTGAAAGATAAAATAAAAAATTGAATTTTATGGCTAACTGTATCGCTACGCAGGTTCTCATTACACTGTCACAGATGTGTTACACGGGGGTGCAGCATTTGTGAGTTTGAAATACATTGTGGGGTTAACAGAGACATCTGTTCTGTATTTATGTTTGAATCCTGCAGGTTGTTATTGCAGAAACAATGCATATTTAATAATTCTTCACATTTGATTTATGTATCATTAGACATGTGGTTGTGTTTCTGTTGTGTTATGTAAACATTTATATTTTAGGGCCCTAGAGTTAAACTAAAATCGAATGTTTGTGGTCGGAGACATCTGGCAATGGACTATTAATGTTGAAATATTGGTAATGTGTCTTGTTATTTCCAAGTGTGCCGCACAAGCCCTCAAAAGTGAAGCCAAAACGTCTTGATCGCCCCCCGGTGGCTGGTCCTAGTATAGGTCATAAACCCCGCCTCCCCATGTTATTCAACGGGACGTGAGACCAACTAAACAATTAAATTACACTTCACATATCTTTTTTCCAAAGATAGTTTCTGTCATTTACTGTCGTTTCTATCACATTGATGTCATTTCAAGTGTTTGTTTTCAAAATAAGTTTGTTTTTAGTTATTTGATGCTATAAAAACGCTGCTGTGACATCATGATTGACAGCTGTGATTGACAGGTTCTCTGAGCGAAGTAGTTACTGAAGCACCAACTGACTTTTTTTCGGGATCTTCGGAGGACTGAGGAGATTGGAGCTTTATATTTAATATCTACATTTCTATAATTCATTATTTCACACCGTCATAAGTCAAAAGTCAAAAGGGGCGTGTGCTTGTGGTTGATTCAGCGAGAGTGAGGGCGGGGCCTTGATTTCGCGGCTTTACTTCCTGCTCACTACTGCGCAGGTCTGGTCCCAAAATCGCAACTGCGCAGACTCATGTCCCAAGATGTCAGTGCCATATTGGGACACTGGCGGCTTCAGTTCTCACCAATGGAAAAGAGCGAAGGGGCGTCGTCCATCTTTTTTTTACAGTCTATGATTATTTCAGGCACAGCAGCTTGGATATGGAAAGTAAGTTTGTAAAACAAAAACAATATTTTAAGTCCTCATGTTATAACCCCTTTAAAAGTTTGCACATGCCCTATTAACCTCGTGTGACCCAGTGTCCACATGCGTGGACGTTGTATGTTGGCTTACACTATACACAACGCATGATTTAAATAATTTTAAACCGACTTAATACTGTTCACAAGACTCTAGACTGTCATTAAAGGGTTCAACTTTTGCCACATCACATTATGAGACACAACAACATGGCGTCGATTTCCTTGAAGCGCTTCTACGGGCGCAGAGTCAACAAAAGTGCCTCTGGTAAGAATCCTGTTTCAGTGTTTACATTGAAACCTGTCTGGGTGTAAAGAGTAGCGTTTATAGTTTCATTTGATATGCTGCTTTAAAAATTTCATTCATTTTGCGCATGTCAGCGGGCTGATAAACATGATGTCCACATATGTGGATGTTGGGACTTCATTCCTTCAAAGGTAGAAAAACATGTTATTTTGAATAACTTTCAACATTAACACATTTGTGGGTAATTTCACTTCATTTTAATATAAATTTTATTACGTTTTACTTTATCACTGTACAATACGGTTCTATTCATTAACATTAGTAAATGCATTCCTATATTTTCTATGTATTATCACATTGAGAATCAATGGGTTCATCCAAAAGTGGAAAGATTTTGCTGTTGGAGGCTTTATTTGGAGTTATGATGAAAATAAGGGTGTTTTCACACTTGGATCCTCTTAAGAACCAAACTCAGACCCCTTTAAGTGGACCAAAACCGAGTGAAAAGATGACTATCGCTGACTATCACACCTGGAGTCGTGAGTTTGAATCCAGGGCGTGCTGAGTGACTCCAGCCAGGTCTCCTAAGCAACCAAGTTGGCCCGGTTGCTAGGGAGGGTAGAGTCACATGGGGTAACCTCCTCGTGGTCGCTATAATGTGGTTCTCGCTCTTGTGCTACGCTCCGTAGTAATGTGCTCAACAAGTCACGTGATAAGATGTGCAGTTTGACGGAGACACAGAGGCAACTGAGATTCGTCCTCCTCCACCCGGATTGAGGCGAGTCGCTATGCCACCACGAGGACTTGGAGCGCATTTGGAATTGGGTATTATGGTAGATTAGTCGAGTAACAGAGTAAAGGATGGGCAAGGAGGCGGCGAGAACCGGCAGAACAGTCAACATAAACTTTAATGCCAAACTCAACACAAAACAACACAAGACACATACACAGCGGCTGTGTGCATCTCTCTCTCTCTCGAACTGGCATCTCCTGATCTACTTTTTCTCGCTCTCATGCTGATCAGCTGGTCATGCACCCTTACGGCCTGGCCACGCCCTCCTCCTCGTCACACTCTTCCCCTGCCCGAATCAGGCTGGGGTGCCATCCAAACTGACCTTCTACCTTTCTGAAGGGGACATAAACGCATGATGTGTGTAAAGTCATCTTGAGTGTGATTATGATTATGAGGGTGTATCTGTATGCTGGGTTCTTTATTACATCACGTGTTGTTCTGAAAGTAAAAAGAAACTAATGAAACACTGAATGTATGCTGTCATCCGCGCAGACTGACTGATTCAAAGCGGGTGCGTTTACTCGCACGATTAACCGAAAGTGAAGCGATGCCGGCTCATGATGCACGAAAGGTTTGCAGCACGAGTCTCGTCACACTTTAATAGTGTTTAATCTCCCATTCAGCTGATGAAAACACACTGTGTGATCATGATTAATCCAGATGAACATTGGAATGCAGGTGTTAAATGTATATAAATAAAACGGTCTACTCCTCTTTCACCCTGCTGGCATGCCAGTGATTAACCTTCCACGTGCCAATGCTGGCACACATGCCATAGGTTGCCGATCCCTGTTTGATAGCTTGATATTATTTACAATTTCACAACTTAGTCCCGTGGTCTACATATGTGGACATACAGTTTTAGGAAAATATATTGCTCAATTCATTTTGTGTGTGAGTTTGTGCGTGTGTGTGTGAGTTTGTGCGTTTGTGTGTGAGTTTGTGCGTGTGTGTAAGTTTGTGCATGTGTGTGTAATTGTGTGTGTGAGTTTGAGTGTGTGTGTATGCGTGAGTTTGTGAGTGTGTGTGATTGTGTGTGTGAGTTTGTGTGTGAGTGCGTGAGTTTGAGTGTGTGTGTGTGTGTGTGTGTGTGTGTGTGTGTGCGTGAGTTTGTGTGCGTGTGTGTGAGTGTGTGTGTGAGTGAGTGCGTGAGTGAGTGTGTGTGCGTGTGTGTGAGTGAGTGCGTGAGTTTGTGAGTGAGTGAGTGCGTGAGTTTGTGAGTTTGAGTTTGTGAGTGTGTGTGTGAGTTTGTGTGTGTGTGAGAGATTGTGCGTGTTTGTGTGTGTGTGTGTGTGTGTGTGAGTTTGTGTGTGTGTGCGTGAGAGAGAGATTGTGCATGTTTGTGTGTGTGTGTGTGTGTGTGTGAGTTTGTGTGTGTGTGCGTGAGTTTGTGAGTGTGTGTGTGTGAGTGAGCGCGTGAGTGCGTGAGTTTGTGAGTGTGCATGAGTTTGTGAGTGTGCGTGAGTTTGTGAGTGTGTGTGTGTATGTGAGTTTGTGAGTGTGTGTGTGTGAGTGTGAGTGCGTGAGTTTTTGAGTGTGAGTGCGTGAGTTTGAGTGTGTGTGTGTGTGTGTGAGTTTGTGTGCGTGTGAGAGATTGTGCGTGTGTGTGAGAGAGAGATTGTGCATGTTTGTGTGTGTGTGTGTGTGTGAGTTTGTGTGTGTGTGCGTGAGTGTGTGTGATTGTGAGTGTGTGTGTGCGTGAGTTTGTGAGTGTGCATGAGTTTGTGAGTGTGCGTGAGTTTGTGAGTGTGCGTGTGTGTGTGAGTGTGAGTGCGTGAGTGCGTGAGTTTGTGAGTGTGAGTGCGTGAGTTTGTGAGTGTGTGTGTGAGAGAGTGCGTGAGTTTGTGTGTGTGAGAGATTGTGCGTGTGTGAGAGAGAGATTGTGCATGTTTGTGTGTGTGAGTGCGTGTGTGTGTGTGTGTGTGTGTGTGTGTGTGATTGTGTGTGTGTGATTGTGTGTGTGAGATTGTGTGTGTGTGTGGATGTGAGTGCGTGAGTGTGTTTATGTGTGTGCATGTGTGTGTGCATGTGTGTGTTAGTGTGTGTGTTTATTAGGTGTTACTAGTTTCACATCAAAAAAGGTAAATGGAAAACACACACAGCAGTCACGCTCGGGTCTCAGGAGGTTAAAGGTGTGAGATACTGTTGAACACCCCCATAAAATAACATTAAAAACTCTCCCTTCAGATTGTTGAGAGTAATTTTCTTTTAAATGTGTACTTTACTGTAGCTCATGGGTATAAAACATGTACAAGATCAAATAACTGTTCCTCTTATGGGTGGTGAAGTGTAATTTGCCCTGCAGTGTACCCAGAGGCGCTGGATGGCATAGATGAATTGTAATATAATGTATGACTATGAGGCAGTTCGGTCGTGGATATGAATTACAAACATTTGACATTGTAATACACACATTGCGTTGCGTGTGAATAATATGCATGACAGATATTTAAGCTGATTAAAGAGGCGATTCCTTCTGCTTTCTTTTAGTGATGTTTTATAATCTGTTTAATGTCTCAACACACTGTTCTGAATGATAACTCAACTAAAGGAAGAGTTTGACCGGAAATGTGAAAAACAATTGGTTCTCATGTGCCTCGTGACCGTTCGTCAATGATATCAAACCTGCTTGATGCACCTTTACATGCCATATTTAAATGTACGTGAATGCAAATGAGATTTAAAAAGGTATAGTGCAGTTCCCAAACTTTTTACAGTGGCGTACCCCTCCAAACATTCAACATCCTTATGCGTACCCCCTCACTAACACATGGACAACATTCGCAAGAATAGCGTTCGTGTCTGTGCCTGGAATTGCGCATCATTGCAGGCCGACTTCGAGCATTGCGGTAAAGTATCTGTGCAGTTACATGGCTTTTTTTATGTCCCATTTGACAATTTAGCAAGGTTGAACTCATTTGCTAAAAAACATCATGCAACAATGGGAAAACGGGTCTCTAGCGTGTGAATGTGGACAATGATTTATCTGCACTGGATGTCTGACACCTCTTATGAACTTATACCATCAGACACAACTCCCTATGCATCTAACCTTAAATACAAATGATGTTTTAAGCTAAGCTACGTCACCTAGCATTGTGCTAGGCTGGTGATAAAAGATACTCGTGTGACGCACGACGCATGAGTAAAAGCATTTTTTCAATGCATATTTATCTGACCTTTATGACTCAACAATTTTGGTGTTTCTACACTAGGAGGCGCTCAATTATTTTTGACAGTGATGAAAGTACGATATATGAATATAATGTTAAATCTCAGAATTGTATTAACGTACCAACATTGTCACCTCGCGTACCTCTAGGGGTACGCATACCCCCGTTTCGGAAACACTGGTATTTAGTCCCACTGTCCACATATGTGGACATAATATTTTTAGTCTCCCCAATATGGAACGCCCAATTCCCAATGCGCTCTTAGTCCTCAAGGTGGTGTAGTGACTCACCTCAGTCCAGGTGGCGGAGGACGAATCTCAGTTGCCGTCAATCCACGCATCTTATCATGTGACATGTTGGGCATGTTACCATGGAGACGTAGCGCGTGTGGAGGATTCACGCTATTCTCCGCGATCCACACACAACACACGCCCCATCGAGAGCGAGAACCACATTATAGCGACCACGAGGAGGTTACCCCATGTGACTCTGCCCTCCCTAGCAATCAGGCCAATTTGGTTGCTAAGGAGACCTGGTTGGAGTCACTCGGCACGCCTCGAACCCACGACTCCAGGGGTGGTAGTCAGCGTCAAATGGACATACCTTTTTAGGTAAACTATTTGGTCTAAACCTTTTTTGGCATGTTTCTTCATGACCTACTAGTTGTGGAAAATGCACACAGCAGTCCCGCTCGGGTCTCAGGAGGTTAAGACTGTATTAGATGTTGTTGCTGTAGGATCACACATTCGGAAAACGTATGTAGGCGAGAACACGCGTTAAGCTGACCCTTTTCGTAATTTATTGAGTGTCTGTTCCTATGGATGCGACGGTTTAGCCTTCCCCCCTCTGAAGTCGGTGAACTTTTTAAAGTCGTGTTAGTAGTTTTAACTTTAAAAGTATATGGAAGGCCTGTGAGGACACTACCCCCCTCCATCACCCCATCTCACAGCACGCTTCTCAGTGACCTCCCGAGGAGACCGAAGAAGCGAGAGAGATGAGTTACTGCTTTCGTCTCTCAGTGTGCGAGCTGTTCTAGCTGTGTCCATTTCGGCATTGTTTTCGATTTAGTTGTCTGCCTCTATTCCTCAACACAGCAGGGGAACGTGCTCTCCAGGGCTGGTAAGCTCACATTTCATCTTGCTTTTCAAGGTCTTCACCTGGTTTCGTGTTCAGTTAATCCACAGGTAAATGTTGGCACGACGGTGGGGTCCTCAGCAGAATGGGTGACCAGAGGAACAGAGCCCTAACCTTTAAATGGAGGGATTCACACTAGTCTGGTTCAGAGCTTGATTCCAATTTGGGTTTTGGACACGAGTCAAAGATAACAGATGTACACGTGGAGAGACCGGTGAACCGGGCTCGTTCCCTCGAGGCCGGAATGCCAGCAGGAACTGGCTCGTAATGAGAAACGTTTTGGGTCATTATGAGGAGAAATGGAAAGAAAGAGGAGAGAGAGAAATCCATGGAGAATAAAGGCATGTATATTAGAATAATTGCAAGGCACTTCAGATGGCTTAAATACACACGGATCAACATTTAGAAACATACTCGATGCAATTAATCAAACAGAAATGAATGCCATCTCATAGAATCACTTTACTACGGCTACATTTTTGCCAATGGCTTTTATGTGCATCAGTTTCATGGTGAAATGAACAATGACTTTTCACTTTCACGCAAGTCACAAGATTATCAGGTCATAAACACTTACTTTTCGCCCTGTTCCTCACACAAGCTAGCTAATGACATCTCAAGACTTTTACTAGCGCATGACTCGTGTTATCGTTTGCATTACTTAAGCAACTACATTTACAAGCTTGAGCGTGATCAAACTGCACGGTTGCTCAACTGATATCACATTACACTTGTGATGCAAGGGACTGGGGTACGGGTCCTAAAGAGCACGAGTCCACACGTGAGCCAAATGTGTCATGGAAGCACCACAAACTATTACAACTATTTTTCTCATAAATCCCCATTTTAGCCTATGTACAGCTGCTGTTTCTCAATGTCCTTAAACACCCAAAGAATCAATCGTTTGTAGGAAATGAGCGACTTTGTGGCAGGGTATATTTATGACCACAGTGATGCTCGGAGAGTTGATCCGGATCAAGTTAAACATGGCTTTACTGTAGTAATATTGTAGTAAACGTGTGTTGTGGTGGAAACTATATAGTTGTGATGTATACAGTAACATGTTGTTAAGAGTAGTTAATAGTAACAAAAACGTTATCATTTCTGTAAAGTAGGGTTGGGGTTGGTTTAGGGTGTCTGTGTGACTCCAAATAAACAATAAAAATACTGCAGTGATGCCAATTTACAGTATGTTAGTATTTAAACGGGTTTAAGAGAATCTGCCATTATTTGAACTAGAGTGCAATAGCAAAGAGTTTTTGAATATTTAGGGTGTTAAACACATTTAAATGTCAATAATGACATTATAAAAACTGATTCAAATTTAACATTTTGACAGAGGTGGCACAGTGGTCTAGCTGAGGGGGCACTGCCACCTGATGCCCCCCCCACCCCATGGCACCGACTGTGCTTTTAGTTTTGGTTCCAGTAATATTTAAAGATTTACTACATTAATGACACCTCACAGTCACGTATAGTCCACTAAAAAACTTGAACAGCACAATGCCTTGACGTGTCCGGCCTCAGGCAGAACAACACCAAGACAAGAGTGTTTTTATTTTTACTTTTGCTTTATATTCTCTCTCTCTCTCTCTTCCTCTGTGCTCTCTCTCTCTCTCTCTCTCTTCCTCTGTGCTCTCTCTCTCTCTCTCTTCCTATGTGCGCTCTCTCTCTCTCTCTCTCGTTCTCTGA